>NC_061852.1:28265534-28268034 GCF_019202785.1 Penaeus chinensis | reverse complement strand
AAGCTTTAGGCTAAAAAGACGACTAACCTTTGCAGTGCTTGTGGAAAAGGTTAAAGATTTTTTTGAATGTAGAAAAATACATAAAGAGCTTCCGTTATTGGCAGAATGGTAATGTCGTCGTTTCCTTCTATTGAACATGTTAATTATAGTCATTGAACATTAATTGGCTTAACAGGCATCATCTTGGATTGTACTTGGTTTCTTGGTCGGAAGGACGTAGCCAGCGGTCCGTCGTGGAGAGCTTTCACGGCGTATTTTGAGCGATGCTGCACCTGGTGCTTTCGTCCCACATACTGGCGATAATGACGCGGGGGGAAGCCGACCGCGCTCGTCGGAGTACCGGAGGCTAGCAGGAGAGGTCCGAATAAGAAAGTTGTATATTTATGTTGATGACGGCTGTGGCACCCATAGTGCCAGTGGCGGTGACTATCCACCTGTGGAAGGAGAGAGCCGTTGGGAGGGGAGGGGGGGTAGCCGCGGGCCATACTGTACTTACGCGGGGGAATTGGAGAGTCCCCCGGTCTCCCCTTCTTGTCGCCCCCTCCCTCCCCCGGTAGATCCGCGCTTTAGCCAACAGCGACGTTAGTCCGCGAGTCGGTGTGGTGGACATTGGTGTTCTTCCTCCCTGCACCAGTGGCCTGCGTCGGGGTAGTGTAGTAGAACACAAGATCGAAGTAATAATCCCCTGCTGAGGAAAAGTGTCTCCTGGATATAAAAGCTGGTACATATTTTTGTGACGAATCCTGTCAGCCGCTTGAGGAGTAAAGTCCCACGAGATAACGAGATCCAGGCACGTCGACAGTGACACGGTAGCCTGAATGATGGTGCAGATCTAAAGAGAGCACAGATGAGTCGTCGCTGGCATTCGCGCGTTTCGAGGCGTGTGCACGGTGATAGAGTGGAGCTTGTGGCAAGAACACGGTCATCGCAGCTGGTGGTGTGCTTTACAAGCAGATCTCGGGTCTCGGGTCATCGTCGCCACATGGCTGGTGTGTCGTGACGGCGTGAGTGCGGAGCCCCCGTGAGGCTTACTCTGGTACCCGCCAGGGCTCACTTATCTCGTGGGGCTGATCCGCGATGCTTACATTCTGTTCTCATTCCTCTTCTCTCGCGCGCCGAAACATTTAGGTTCGCCTTTCATGTTGGGCTTTTCTTTGCTTAAGTTTACTTTCTGTGTTTATATGATTGCACTCAGATGAACATTATTGTACACAAATGAACAGTGGTGAAAGGAAAAAAAAGAAAAAGACTGTATAATACCACCGCTTTCGTTTCTATCTGCCATACTGTCAAGTTTTGCCATATTGATGTTCGTCAAATGGAGCGAGGTCTGGGCGCCTACGCCGCTGCTTTAACCTTTGAATGATCTTTCAAACGGACAATTTCAGCATTATGCCGTTCAGGGCAATGCTGCTAGCGTGTTTAGTCATGTGCTTCTATGGTAGTGACGTTTATTGTTCCTTTTCCTTTGCAACGGAATGCATGTTTATATTTACATTTTTTCTGGGAAAATGTTTTACAAATATGAGTAACCAGGGCCTTTTGGGGGGACTTCTGGTTTGCATATGACTGAAGTTTTTGTAGACGATGACGTCATGCCAAGTCTAACTCGCCCCTGATTGTGTCATGCGTCCTGGCGATTGCGGGGTCGTGCGCTCATGATTTGAAAGTGCCCGAGGGCCCTAGAGGATAATTGCAACCTCCTTTGAACTCTTCGCGAAAAGAGACAACTCTTCGTGTTCCCAGGATTGAAGTCGCCTGTCTCTTCTCTTCATCCTTTCATCTTGAGTTTGTATTTTTTCCCCGCATTCTTTTCCTCAAGTTGCTAAGCCTTTTTGGGGAGTGTTGCCGTCGGCTGGGCATCGCAGCAGTGACAGTGGGGCTGGCGATGGGGTCACTGGGAGGGATGCTGTGTGTTTTTATCTATTCGGATTTCGTTGTGAGCGGGGGGGGGGGGGGGGGTGTAAGCGGATCTGTTTAATCACCAGAAAAGACGGAAAGGAAAGCTTGTATGTGAAATGTCTATCTGAAGGAACGACAGATGCGTCTGTGAATCGTAGTCTTGTATACAGTGGCTGGGATGATAGATGTAACATAATATGTAACACTTCTGTGCAGCTCATATGTCATATTGCAGAAGAGAGTTATAGAGTTGCTGTCGAGTTATAAAGTACATACATAGCCTAATAGTACATGGAATACCCAGTAACGCTGAGAAGCATTGACAAAGGACACATGGGAAGTCTTTGTTCATTGTATGTGATTCTTCTCTACGGTTTATCGCTTATCATCTCTGTTGCGTCGTAATGTTGATAGACAAGAGTGTGCCTTTGCTTTGGTTTTTGTGAATTATTTACATAGTTCACAGTTTTTCAAGAAAGCTAGAAAGCTACTTAATAGTTAGTAATTTAACGTTGAAGGTTTGGAAAAAAAAATGTGTAATTTTGTGTTAATTGTTTATTGGTAGATAAATTTACGTAGTACATTTATTCATTCATTC
>NC_061852.1:28250534-28260534 GCF_019202785.1 Penaeus chinensis | reverse complement strand
TTTGTACCTCTCTTATATTTTTAAACAAGAGATGTGGCGTGAGAGAACTAGCAGATCTCCCGTGTATGCTGCTTCTGTTTTCCAAAAAATGTATTATTTTCTTCGTATTACTTGAACTATATATACACCATCAGTGCCCAAAACTAAGACGCTATCATATAGTGCGAAGACAGAATAAAATTTATAGATAAAGCAGGCCAACTTGCCTCCGCCATGCTGCTTTCGTGTTCAGCTGCCCTCCCTTCTCCTTATCGTCTTTCATAACATCATATACCTCGGTCTCCACATCTGTTGAACTTACCCGTCCTCCCTCTTGCCTCGCCTTTAACGACCTCCATAATGTCTTAACTATTATCGATAAGAAAATCAAGATGTTAGTGCCGCACTACGTCAGCAATATTGGCCGTTTCATTTACCTGCGCCTAGACTCCTGCGAGATTCGAGAGGCGTAAGGACTGATGTAAGCACGGGGGGAAGGATGTTTATGGTGGCCTAGGCGTCACCTTCGGTTAAGAATAGTGAAGTGAAGGAGGGGAGTTTTTCGGTGGGCTACGCAGATCTGGAGAAGTGCGAGTAGGACCTGCGGAGTGAGTGTAGCATAAGATAAGATGAAGATGTTTAGCGGAAGAGGGCCAGTGGGTCTTGCCAAAGCAAGTGAAAGATGCTCCCATATGGTGGGCGGAGCAATAGTACGAGGAATGGGAGAAGAAAGGAAGTCCCGGGAATAATGAAAATGGGAAAGGAATTTCCTGTATGCTTTAAAGGGTGGATGTATCATATTCCATAACGGACTTGGTAATGCCACATGCCACTTTAGCCACGAATGTGGCCGAAGCTGGGAGGGTCGAGTGTGAGCATCCACGGGCCATTTCCAATCGTCTCTACTCAGAGGTAGCAAGGGAGACGCCATGGGCCAGTAGGTGGTAAGCTGCTGAGTTGATGACCAAGGCGCGTTTCCACCCCAGCCCCTCTCCCTCTCCCTTGCGAGAAAGTGGAAGAGATGAGGCTATAGATGAAAATGACTAGCTCCCCTGGTCGCAGCGGTCACGTTGACTAACTGAAAACCACGCGCAGTGATAGCGAAATCCGACGTTAAACTTTCATTGGTGCGGGTAATTAGGGAACTCGAGTTCTATGGGGAGTGGCGGCTCTGGCGGGCGTGACGAAACAGCGTCTTCCCGGCGAAGAGGGGAACCCAGCGTGACGGCCGGACGTACCGGCGTGGTTGCGCTGCGCGTATGCAGTGGCAAAAACTTAGTCAGATTGCACTATTTAGATTGAGAAACTGATGTCCGAGAACTGACTTCGAAGAGTGAACCAGAAGGGGTTCATCCCATGCTGGCCTCAGATCTCGTGGGAGGACTTGCGCAACCCAACACTTATTAGTTACGGTTCGGAGATCGCGGCCGCCTTGCGCAATTTGTACTCGGTGATGTAGCGGTAACTGCCATCACAATTTTGCCTCGCGTACGCGTGAGGCCGAAAGGGAAAGAAATTGAATAAAAAGAGTGGGGAGGTGTTGCTCGGGATGCCAGGGCCATCGTCACGACTGGCACATGACACGGCTAAATCTCGGGTTATGACCGTGATGTGCAATGAATAAATATTTTCTGTGCCGTGCTTAACAAAGAGGTACGTAGACTTATTTGAGCTTTTCTAGTGTGCCTCATGCTATAAGGCCAATATTTCTTCCAAGATCTTAGGCAAATCGGAATAAACAGAGATAGAAAAAGAATTAGTAGTTTTTTTTCGTACTGTATATTCGTATTGATATTTTGTGTCATATAAATCGCTCTTCAGTTTTATGAACTTCTGAATAGATTATATTTTCATTTATCATGTCATTGCAGATTAGGAAAAAACGCAGATTCTGTATCCTTCAGAGAATTTTAGCAACTGCTCGTCAAGAGAATAGTGCTGTGCATTTCAGACTAACTAAAATACCTAACTTTAGGAAAATAACTATTTTGTACTCTTGTTCCTGTTTTTAATGTTTGTAATCACCATTTTCTTGTGTCTGTGTCTTCTGGAAATAGTATTGATTCATTTTTTTACCTACCTGAGGAAGTGGAGTCAACGTTCCCATAAGCAGATCAAGCACTCAGCGCTCTTCCCCGCACTGACAGCAGGGCTCTGCATCCTTGCTTGGTGGCGATGATGCTCGCCATTAGCTCATCAAATGCACCGCCTTCCTGCTTGAACGCCTGCTTGCATGTCTGTCTTCCCCTCGCAGAGAGCTGAAAGACACGCGGCCCTCACACGTGCGCGATTCATGCCTTGGAGCCCACGAGTACCGTTACGAAGTGTTAGTTGCGACAGGGAGCGGCACAGAGCTGCAGGACTGTGAAATTTGGGTCCGGGAGCCGCGTAGGGATGCTGTGGCGTGAGTCAGGGGCGGCAAAGGAGACTTGGGCGCTTGCGGTTCTTCGACGCGCCCTCTTGTTTACCAGGCCGCCACCTGCTCCCCTCCGCTTACTCTTGTTGCTTACTCTTACTTTCAGTGCGCCTCGTGCTTCTCCCTTCATCACTCGTCGACTCTGACCTCCAGCTCCCCAGCCTTCACTCCTGACCTTCTCCACCTTTCTGCCGTGCCAGTGCGCTGGGTTGACCTCCTACCCGTCTATTCTGAATCGGACAATACCTGTTATGATCGGAGGTAGCATCCAGCTTCTCATTTTGTTTGTTATTTGATTTGGCGATCTGCACACTTTTTTAGAATTCAAGATGAATCAAGCGTGTGTTCTTCTGTCACCTACACGTTCTGCGGTTGTTGTATTTGATGAACATGTCGAAGAGGGTGGTGTAATTTACTGCACTTCGGGCGTTCACTGATCTTTCTGTGTTTACTACATTTGATTTGTTTACTGTTGAAGCATGTAAGCTTTTAGCCATGTTGGTGTTGAGGGCCCTAGTTGCGCTGAAGTTATATGGCACTGCACTTGCTCAAATGGCAGTTAAATTTTCTATTAAAGGGAATTCAAGATCAAACAACTTTTTGGCTAACAAAATTAGACTATCAACGGCCATCCCGACAAAGATCAAGCAAGGAACTGCGGGCAGACAAAGGCATTCTGGCACTATTTACCTGCCTGGTGTGTGGCCATAGTTCGCGGGGAGGGCGAGAGGGGGGAGGGATTGAGGGAAGGTAGAGGGATCGGGACGCACCTCCTTTGTTTATGTTGGCATCGAGAGTCCTCTCTGTCGCTACCTGCCTGCTGTGTGTATGGCGGGCGCTAGTGTTTATCTATTCGTTGGGCTTTTACCGTGGAATCCAGGAGCAGGGGGTGCTCTTCAGGGAGGCGAGCAAGTGAGTTCCTTCGTAATTCCACGTATCATTATTATCTGTTTTTGTCTGTGTCTCTACTCCTTTTCTTTATCTCTCTCTCTCTCTCTCTCTCTCTCTCTCTCTCTCTCTCTCTCTCTCTCTCTCTCTCTCTCTCTCTCTCTCTCTCTCTCTCTCTCTCTCTCTCTCTCTCTCTCTCTCTCTCTCTCTCTCTCTCTCTCTCTCTCTCTCTCTCTCTCTCTCTCTCTCTCTCTCTCTCTCTCTCTCTCTCTCTCTCTCTCCCCCCCTTCTCTCCTTCTCTCTTTACCTTCTCCCTTCCTTCCTTCTTCCTTCCTTCTTCCTTCCTTCTTCCCTTCCTTCCTTCTTCCCTTCCTCCATCCGCCTCTTTCTTTCTCTGACAAATTAGTAAATGAATGGATGAGGAAGAACGAATAAGAATGACCATGTATTCATATATGAGAGACAAACATACAGAGAGACAGAGATTACTGCGAGGGATGAAGTGAATGAAATTTAGACTCCTAGGGGCTGAGGGTCGATTACATGATGAGGAACTTCATTTTAGGAAGCAAGTAATGTTGATGAGTGGATAATGCGAGGAAAATGCTGTCAGCTTGTGGTAATATGGAAGGCGCCCACTTGTGACTGCGTGGGTGGGGGGTGGGGGGGGGCTGTTTGAGAAGAGGGTGGGTGGGTGGGGGGGCTGTTGGAGAAGAGGGGGGGTGGGGGGCAAGTTACCATCTTGGGGGCCGGGAAAGGGGGGCAGGCAGGCAGGCACGCGTGGGAAACTTTCTCCTTCGCGTTTCTGAGGCACACTTGGATGACGTTCGCGAGATGTGTTGGCAAATGGTTCGCCAATTACGACAGCGTCCATAGCGCGGATTCGGTAAACGCCTACGTAACACAGGGAAACTCATGCACGTGCAACCTCGCTCATACATACGTAGCAACATTGCACATGCAACCGCACATCGCAAACGACAACGCTTGCAGATATAGCGGGGTTATTCGATAGTATGGCAGCCCTCCTTGCCCCTTATCTCCATCCCCATTCATTTCTAGCAATTGTTGATATTTGGAGGGGGACATGCTCGACAGCGAAGGGCAATGCAACAATGCTGGTAGATGTTGCGGGACGAGGAGCAGGCCCGCGTGCATTCCGGTGATTGTGTAAATAAGGGTCGGAACTGAGTAAAATGTTTAAGCAGCTGCGGCAATGAAAATAAATCGAGGCACCACAGTGGTAGTTTATCCGTCTAACCTTCCCCTTTCCTGTTACCTCCCCCCTCCCCCTTTTGCGTGTTCTCCGCCCCTTTTCCCCCCTGCCTGCCTTGCCCCTTCCCCTCCCCCCTCCTTCTGCCTCTCTCTCCCCTTACTTCTACTTCCCCCTTTTCCCCTCTCCCTCTCCGTCTGCCTCTACCTCGCCCCTTTCCCTCTCTCCCTCTCCCTCTCCCTCTCCCTCTCCCTCTCCCTCTCCCTCTCCCTCTCCCTCTCCCTCTCCCTCACTCCAATAACATTCCTCTACCCGACGCCGCTGTCCCTGTGCATATTGCCCTGCGTGAACGCGCCTCATCATGTTGACACATAGTGCGGGCAGCATCCCCGGCCTAAGACCGCGTCAGGTGTTGCTAGTGCTACTGGTGTTGCTGTTGCTGACATGGTCGATATTAGCGCGTTCGTTCTCGTTGTACTCAGGTTTAGGTCCTTTAGGTGCACCTGTTGGAGGCCAAAGAATTGCAGGCTCCCCCTTTTCTCCTTAACTCTTTCTCTGCGCCCTCTCTCCCTCCCCCCATCTTCCTCCCTCCCCCCCCCCCCTCTCTCTCTCTCTCTCTCTCTCTCTCTCTCTCTCTCTCTCTCTCTCTCTCTCTCTCTCTCTCTCTCTCTCTCTCTCTCTCTCTCTCTCTCTCTCTCTTTCTCTCTCTCTCTTTATCTTCCTCTTCCTCTTCCTCTTCCTCTTCCTCCCTCCCTCCCTACCTCCCTCCCTCTCCCTCTCCCTCTCCCTTTTTATCTCTCCCTTTCCCTTTCTCTTTATCGCCCTCTTTTCCTTTTTCTCTCACTTTCCCGCAAAATGCAATTGAACATTGAATTATGAATGCGCGACAATCTGCAATAGATCATAGACGTGAATTCGGGACATATGGATCTAGGATTAGAGGGTCAGCCAGAACGTGGAAGAAAATAATTATCTTCGTAATTAGTCGAAGGAGGAACATTTTCCCGGTCCGCAGAAGAAAGTGAAAGCTACCTTTATTTTGCGGACCTTTGTCAGGTACAAAAAAGCGAAGGGTTATGGACGGTCCCGCGCTGACATTGTTTACACTGATTGTCAACCACGTGGGATGAGAGGCGGAATGAGGAGGGGTGCGCCGCTCCCCATTTTGGCCGCTGGCAGAAATACCCACACAAAAAAGCCGAGGTTGCGCGCCCGATTTAGATGCCGTGTGACAGTAGGTTAATGCCAAGCCCAGTGCGTGGGGATCCTCTTCCGCTGACGTCGGGTTCCGGATCCAGTGAATCTCATCGACTGCGGGTCTTCAAGGTCGAGGCTCACCCTTCATTATGCTAATCTTTGAAATCAAGGGGATCGGGAGCTACACACACTCTCTTTCCTCTTCTCTCTCTCCTCTCTTCTCTCTCTCGTCTCTTCTCTCTCTCGTCTCTCCTCTCTCTTCTCTTCTCTTCTCTTCTCTTCTCTTCTCTTCTCTTCTCTTCTCTCTCTCCTCTCTCTTCTCTTCTCTTCTCTTCTCTTCTCTTCTCTTCTCTCTCTCCTCTCTCTCCTCTCTTCTCTCCTCTCTACTCTCCTCTCCTCTGTCTCCTCTCTACTCTGCTCTGTCTCCTCTCCTCTCTCCTCTCTCCTCTCTCCTCTCTCCTCTCTCCTCTCTCCTCTCCGCTCCCCTCCGCTCCCCTCCGCTCCTCTCCGCTCCTCACCTCTCCTTTCCTCTCCTCTCCTCTCCTCTCCTCTCCTCTCTTCTCTTCTCTTCTCTTCTCTTCTCTTCTCTTCTCTTCTCTTCTCTTCTCTTCTCTTCTCTTCTCTTCTCTTCTCTTCTCTTCTCCTCTCCTCTCCTCTCCTCTCCTCTCCTCTCCTCTCCTCTCCTCTCCTCTCCTCTCCTCTCCTCTCTCTCTCTCTTTCTCTCTCTCTTTCTCTCTCTCTCTCTCTCTCTCTCTCTCTCTCTCTCTCTCTCTCTCTCTCTCTCTCTCTCTCTCTCTCTCTCTCTCTCTCTCTCTTCTCTCTCCTCTCTCCTCTCTCCTCTCTCCTCTCTCCTCTCTCCTCTCAACTCCCTTCTCTTTATCCCTATCATTCTCTCCTCTCTCTCTCCTCCCTCCTCTCTCCCTCCCTCCTCTTTATCCCTATCATTCTCTCTTCCCTTCTCCTTCTCCCTCATCCCCTCCCCCTTTTTCCTTCTCCTTCTCTTTCCTCCCTCTTATCTTATCTCAGAGACGCGCGAGCAAGAGACTGGAGCAACTGAAATATGTTTTGCAAAGTTGATTCATACTTGCTCAATGCGCAAGTAATGGCGCAAACCCTTTGTCATTGTAATTACAAACAATGGATCCTTGGCATTACCACCATGCTGGACTTGCCCACCTTCTGAACTAGTTGTCACTTCCTTACTCAACTGACTCACCATGACTCACCATTCGGGTGATTCACCGCTCGCGCTTGGGCCCCGTAGACTGCTCCCCAAACCTGCGTGAATCACCTCAGCATCCGATTCAGATTTTGCAGTGTTCACGCGACACCCAGAGTAGGTCGCCGCGATTCTGTGAGCAGTCATTGAACGCGCCTCCCTGCCTCTTGAAGGCTTTAGTGTACAGGTGACATCCGTACTTCCTTTGACAGACGAATTAGTGCCAGGGCCATATGCCAGGGCACCTTGTGCGTATGTACGCCAAGTGTTGCTGGCGCAAATAGACCTACTTGAGGGAGGTCTTTCACGGTAACCTGCCCCTCCCCAATCTGAAGACCTCTCTCATCCCTTCCTATAGAGGGAACGAAGACTTCATTCGATACTTTAGTGAGCTCTACTCACTGAACCAGTCCAGACTAAATGCATTACAAGTGTATCTGTAATGTGATTTGGTAGGCGCAGGCAGTGCATTTAACAGGGGAGAGGAAAAGGAAGTGTTTGGCACTGAGTATGGAGTGCGAGTGCCTACCGCGTAACCGCATGCCTCGATAGAAGGTGCCTGGGTGGGGAGCCTCCGCAGTGTTCAACTAGTGGGTGCCAGAGACACACGCACGCGCGAACCCTCCAGTCTCTCCTCAAGTGTTGCCTTGCACGAGGCGAGGCTCTCTCAACGGACGCTTGGTGGCGGGGTGTGGACTGTGTTTGAAATAATTCTGTAAGGTGTGGTGCTTAGAGTTGTATTGTGATATGGTGCTGCGTTTAACGTGACCAGCAAAATACATGTTGATAAGATGCCAGAACATGAAAGGAAAGGAAGCGAAGAATTCCCATTCTGACAGATTGGTATAACAGTTGAGTGTAATTTAGGTGTCAGAGCGACGGATCAAGTGGCGTGTTATTGCCAAACATCGTAATTGTTTCTTTTTGCATTATAGTGCTGCGATATTCTAAGACTGTTCAAAGTTCAGTGAGTAGAGTGGGAATCATTTCGGCTCCTCCACTGTTCCTCCAGAACTACAGTGGGTAGGAGCGGGCTTTGTTCCTGCAGGCGTGTTTAGAGATGACCTTCAAACTACAATGTTGCAGATGTGATGCTACTGCACTTTTGTAGCATTATCGCCTTTAAAGTGTTCTGCAGTGGCACGAGATAGCACGGAGTTTACCCCCCTTAATGAACTGGTTGCACAATGGCCTTTAGAAGATGAGAACGTACAGCGGGACCTGTAGGTGGTGGTTTCCCTAAAGCATCCGTGATGTAGGGAAATAAGTTGTTTTCATGGTGGAGACCCTAACCACATCCCCCAGCGATAGTGCCAACGAGACGCTCCCTGCCTCGCCTCGCCTCGCCGTCATCACGACACCTACACGACCCGTCATCTGCCCTTCTCCCTCCCCTCTCTCCCCTCTTGTTCCCCTCCCCCTCTCGCTCCCCTCCTCCTCTCGCTCCCCTCCTCCTCTCGCTCCCCTCCCCCCTCTCGCTCCCCTCGCTGTGTATGGCGTCGCGAACATCTAGCTGGAAGAAATCGCACCCCGAAAAAGACGGAGACGGAAGTTGTCGCGACATACGGAACGTCTTATTAAAAACGCCATTTCCGTCGCTCTAATGCAGTGTACCGAAATCATCGCAGGATATGAAAGTCATCTAGTGTCACGCCACGCCGTCATTCGCTATGTATTCATATGGACGAATAATCCCCACGCCAGAAATAAATCATGAATAAACCTCGTTAGAAAGTAGAAAATGTTAGATGTCCCCCGCCCCCCCATCTCTCAAGCATGGGCGATGTTGATGCTGCCATGTAATGCTGAAATACGGAAATCATTAATGGTGATGACGATACCCAAGGGGCCATCTGGGTGGAAGATCAAGGGACGAGTTCCTATGGCGGGTGGAGGGTGATTATGGTAATGGTAGCCGCGATGATGGCGGTGGGGAAGATTATGTCCGCGTACATTGGAGGGAGGGATCGGGCTTTCCCTCTTCGTGTCCTTCTTGTTCTTTTCTATCCTATCATCATCAACTTCCATTACCATCATCATCACCACCGTCATATATATATATATATATATATATATATATATATATATATATATATATATATATATATGTTGTGTGTGTGTGTGTGTGTGTGTGTGTGTGTATGTATGTGTGTGTGTGTGTGTGTGTGTGTGTGTGTGTGTGTGTGTGTGTGTGTGTGTGTGTGTGTGTATGTGTATGTGTATGTGTGTGTGTGTGTGTGTGTGCCTGTATGTGTATATATGTGTGTGTGTGTGTATGTGTATGTGTATGTGTATGTGTATGTGTGTGTGTGTGTGCCTGTCTGTGTATATATGTGTGTGTGTGTGTGTGTGTGTATGTGTATGTGTATGTGTGTGTGTGTGCCTGTCTGTATATGTGTGTGTGTGTGTGTGTGTGTGTGTGTGTGTGTGTGTGTGTGTGTGTGTCTATTTATAGTGGAGTGTTTTTCTCAGTGTTCCTCTCCTTCTTCCCAACCTGTTTTACCCTGCATTTTCTTTACTTATTACTTTACCCCACTCTGTTTCTTTCTCCCCCCTCCTCTTCTCTTCCTGCCAGTTCGTATATCTATATCTTCCAGTCATTTCTTTCATGCACGGGAGGAAGAGACTGCAAGTGAGTGAAGTCGTAATGCCTTGGTTTCTGGCTCGTGTTACCCCGGTATACGAATAGTCACAGTGACCTTGTCACGCCTTGCCAATAAACCCTCGGCCTGAGATCTGTGTCCAGGCCGCGCGCTTATGACGTCTGTGCATCACGTCGTCGTGCATTTAGATGTGCTGCCTTGATATTCTTTTTTTCGTGACTTTATTGTTGTTCATCTGGTTATTGTTGTTTTGTTAGATTTTAATGAGAAAACGAGTGATTTTTTTCTTGAACGCGTCGCTGTGATATCTCGGCAAGAACTGCATGACACGCACGTCGTTGGCTGTCCCGTTGTGTAATTCTGCTCCTTGGAAAGCCGGCGTAGGACGGGCGGGGGCTAAAAACAATAGATGGCTGAGCTTGTAGGCGAGCTTTCTATTGCTCCAGCTGACTCCTTCCTCGCTCGTCGCACATTGTTGTTTATTG
>NC_061852.1:28235534-28245534 GCF_019202785.1 Penaeus chinensis | reverse complement strand
AAGAGAGAGGGGAGAGTGGGAGGGAGAGGAGAATAAGAGTGGGAGGAGGCAGATAAGGAGAAAGAGAGAGTGGGAGGAAAAGGAGAAGGGAAGAGTGGGAGTGGGAGAAAGAGAAGGAGAAAGAGAACTATAAGTGCAGAGTGGGAGAGAGAGAAGGAGAAGTAGAGAGTGGGAGAGGAAGAATGAGAGAGTGGGAGAGGAAGAAGGGGAAGGGGAAGGGGAAGGGGAAGGGGAAGGAGACGCCTGCCTTATATACAAGGGAATAAACAGTAAGAGTTACTTGTCAAGACAGCAAGCAGATATTTTAGTAAGACACTTGGAGTGACGCTCCTTAACTTGGGTTAATGGAAAATTACTTCTTGGTATGTGTTAGAAAACTGTCAAGAGCGCAAATGTATGATGTATGGATTTTGTGAATGTGTTTGTTTGCTTTGCATGTGTTTGTGTGTGTGCTCGCCCTGTCGCCATTCATATAACAAAGAGGTTGGAGTTGTCATGCGCTGTCGATCAAATTTATTATTGTAATTACCTCGTCCCTCCGAGGCGTCACTATCGCGCCGTACGCTCGTCTGGCGAACGTGCATCTCGCCTCTACCTGTGGCAGCTCGTTGATGTGATAAATGACACTTGTGCTTTTGCATCTTCGGTATGAGCCTTGTGATCCCCCCTCCCCCCCTTTCTCTCTCTCTCTCTCTCTCTCTCTCTCTCTCTCTCTCTCTCTCTCTCTCTCTCTCTCTCTCTCTCTCTCTCTCTCTCTCTCTCTCTCTCTCTCTCTCTCTCTCTCCCTCTCCCTCTCCCTCTCCTCCTTCTCCATCTTGTCTCTCCTCTCTCCTCTCTCTTTCTCTCCCCCTCTTCTCTCCTCATATCCATTTCTTTCCCATCTTTCTTCCTTCCTTTCCCGCCTTCCTTCTGTCCCATCCTCACGCCCTCACTACCCCTTTTGTTTCCCTCCCTTCATCTATTTCTCTCTTTCTTCTGGTTATTTTTAATTAGGCAATTCAGTCCTCCTTTCCCTACCTCCTTTCCTTCTTGGCCCTCTCCCTCCAGGACAAAGCCACATGCATTCGATTCCCATAGCTGTATGAGCGCCCGAAGGAAGGGACTGGAACCGCGTGGAGAGGGCACAGAGCCGAGGAGGTGCGATTGGGCGTGCTTGATGACGGGCTAATGAGGCAGCGGGAGCCTAATTGCCCTTAAGCGCTGGTAATGTCCTTCACATACCACCAGCCTAGTGCGATGAAGGAGGCGGCGCATGTCGCATCAAGCTTTTTAACTCGTCATAACCTTCAGCCGAAAGTCTTGGCGCTGATGAAGGGAGAAGCGGTGCTTCACAATGAACGTCGTCGATACGTCGTCGGTTGCTATCCCGAGGGACTGACTAATCCCCCGGGATGGAGGCGGAGGAGGGGCGGAGGACCTTCGACAAGCAAGGGCGAGAATGTTTACTGGTCGAGCTTGTCATCGTGCCTTCGGTTTTGCTGTGGTCACGAACGTAAATACTCTTTATATCAGACTAAGTGTGGGTCTTCCCGAGGCGTCGCGGCGTGACCTGGATGGCGATCACGGGGCCCTCGGCCGAGGTTTGTCGCAGGATTGGCCCTTGTTGTTGGCCATTGATTTGTAGCTTGCGGGAGTCGTATCTTTGCACCATGGACATCTAATTCTGCCGTTGAAGTCGACGTCAGTCATGATAGATGTTTGATAAAGACGTTTATAAATGATCAGAAAAAAACTTTCAACGTAACAATAATAGAAGCAATTACAGTAAGTTCCCTCAACTTCTCGCCCTATTTTTACTACAATAATCGCAATGGCTTTGATATTTTCCCATAATTCCACGGGAGCTTACTACCCCGTTTCATTTTAATGAAAGATTAGTAAATAATATTTAGAAGAGGAAAGGGGCGTGGTATGAAGAAGCGTTTGAAGAGAAATTGAAAGGAAGAATGGGGCAGAAAACAACGAACGGAAAATGACACAGCCTCTAACGCGTTTAAGAATGACAATGCCGTTAACAGAATGACATTTGTCTCTGTCGTAATCCACTCGAGATACACCGCTAGAAGCCGCGTTTCTTTCTTTTATCGTATTTTCTCTCTGCATAATTACAGCCAAACACTAAAGGGAGGCGGTGTTCCTGTCGGTACCATCAATATATCTCCAACGGCCATTGTGCCATCATTTATAGGTCATTAACACGTTCTTGGACGACTTAACTACGTGTGTGTTAGTGATGAGAGGTTTTGTTGCTGGCCGGGAATGCTGGGCGAATTTGTGGCGGAGGCAAGAAGAAAGAGGGGAGGCTGGGTCTGTTTTGAAAGGGATATTTTGGGATTCACTTTCGCCAAGTATGTTCGTTTTTTTCTGCTTTTAGCTTGATAGAAGTTGCAGTTGTGCATTGCTGGGAGTGGCACTTCCATTTGCAGTTTACTGTTTAATTTTTTTTCTTAAATCACATCACTATATATGAAGGGCTGACAAATAATTCCAAAAAGGGAAAAGGAAAAGGGAAAAGGGACAGGCAGAGGGATATGAGGCCTCACGAGAGGACTGGGATGCCAGTGTCCGAAGCGGCACATGATCTCCGCACACAGTCAACGGATCCCGTGGCGGTCTCGTTTATACACACGCAAACGCACATACTGGCACGCACGTACACGCACGCCACACGCACGCAAACGTGCGCAAGCGCACACAATTTTTCTCTCCTTTTTTTATTTTTTATCTCTCTGTATTTCTCTATCTCTCTTTTTATTTCTCTCTCTCTCTCTTTTTATTTCTCTCAATCTCTCTCTCTCTCTGTCTCTCTCTCTCTCTCTCTCTCTCTCTCTCTCTCTCTCTCTCTCTCTCTCTCTCTCTCTCTCTCTCTCTCTCTCTCTCTCTCTCTCTCTCTCTTTATTTCTCTCTCTCTCTCTTTATTTCTCTCTCTCTCTCTCTCTCTCTTTATTTCTCTCTCTCTCTCTCTCTCTTTATTTCTCTCTCTCTCTCTTTATTTCTCTCTCTCTCTCTCTCTCTCTCTCTCTCTCTCTCTCTCTCTCTCTCTCTCTCTCTCTCTCTCTCTCTCTCTCTCTCTCTCTCTTTATTTCTCTCTCTCTCTCTTTATTTCTCTCTCTCTCTCTCTTTATTTCTCTCTCTCTCTCTCTCTCTCTCTCTCTCTCTCTCTCTCTCTCTCTCTCTCTCTCTCTCTCTCTCTCTCTCTCTCTCTCTCTCTCCCCTCCCTCCCTCTCCCTCTCCCTCTCCCTCTCCCTCTCCCTCCCTCTCTCTCCCTCTCCCTCTCCCTCTCCCTCTCCCTCTCCCTCTCCCTCTCCCTCCCTCCCTCTCTCTCCCTCTCTCTCTCTCCTCCCTCCCTCCCTCCCTCCCTCCCTCCCTCCCTCCCTCCCTCCCTCCCTCCCTCCCTCTCTCTCTCTCTCTCTCTCTCTCTCTCTCTCTCTCTCTCTCTCTCTCTCTCTCTCTCTCTCTCTCTCTCTCTCCTTCCTTCTCTCTCTCTCCTTCCTTCTCTCTCTCTCCTTCTCTCTCTCTCCTTCTCTCTCTCTCCTTCTCTCTCTCTCTCCTCATCTCTCCGCCCTTCATTCCTCTCTAGAGTCTCTCCCTCCCCCTTCCCTCTCTGTCCATACATAAAAACTGCATTCTCGTTGGTAAGTCTACCCGGCGTTGTCAGCGTGTTGATTAAGAACCAAGTCCAAATATAATAAAAGTATCCCGTTCACTCCGACCGGCGCAAAAAAAGTATTTACAAATGCCAACTTACTTAGAGGATCTTTTTTTTTCTCCTTCCCTCCTAGCGCAGGATCGTTTCATCGGACCCCGAGTCCCGATTTAGACTCATTTGTTTTTACAAAGAAGGCATTCATTGCGGGTCCCGTTGCTCGTATCTCGTGCTTGCGGTTCGCTTTTCGTCTGGGCAGTTGAGTCAGTTCTGCGATTGTTTATCTGGATGTGAAGTGATGCAACGAAATTTGCCAATCTCTTAGGTAAATTGGGTGATTCCATATTCGGTATGTGTGTTGATACATGTGGATGCGAGTTTTCATTTAATTGTTGTCAGTTGTTTCCAACTGCGTGACCCACATAAGTGCCGGGCGTGTCTCTCTTGCATTTTGAATCGGGGGGAGGGGGGGGGGGGGGTTAGGGAGGCTGCCCTGCGTCCGAAATCATGGCTCGGGGTCACAGGTCGCAGATGAGGCTGCTGGAATGGCTGAAGCGAGGGAACCGTCGACCAGTGGGATCACAGGCCCTCGTTAGTGATTCTCGTTGCCGATTCTTGGAAGTGTAATGGAGGCGGAGGGCAGAGGGGGGGAAAGGCGGGTAGGAGATGGTAGTATGGTATTGGTGGTATTGTTGGTGTTGGTGCGGATGGGAGATTGTGTTGGAGGAAAGGGAGTTCGAGGTAAAGAAATATTATGTGAGATAGAATGACTCGTGAAATGGCACAGCGGAGCAATGATGGGGCTTGAGTGAGATTGAATAGCAAGGGAGAATAGAACGGGGAAGGAAATAACACGATTGATGGCGGAATGCGTGTGGTGGGGGGAATAGAAGTGAGTGCATGTTGTGTGATGATGCGCGGTCGGTTGCGAGGGTCTGAGCGGCCGGTGCAGGCCAGACAGTACTGCAGGTCTCGAGTTACAGGACTCGCGTCTTCCCAGAATGTGACACTTGATAAAACAGCAGCGATCCCTGTAACGCACCCATTGCGCAAGGGCGGCCATTAAAACCTTAGGTCGCATCTGCTTGGCACTTTACGAAAAGAAAGAGCTCCATTATGCTTCTGCCTCCCGTGAAAGGCGCTTTCGGGCAGTAACTGATTAACGTTTTTTTTCTCAAATTGCCCGATGTGATGGCGCTACTCGACCCCAGTCCACTGCCCTTTCGAGGAAATGCTGTCAGTACTTAGTTAAATGCATTATCAGCCATTGTCGTGTTCATGCCCAAGCGATGTTACAGGATGCCGAATTAGCTATCCGGGAGGGACGAATTGATGCCGGTCGATGCGGGATACGGACGTGAGAATGTGACAACCTTGCTCCCTGCAACCGGCGACACTACCTTGTCAAATTTCTGACATTCTTTTCCTCTTGTCTTCTTTTAATTTTCACTCACATTTCACTTACGTTCCTCCGTGTCTTTTGGTTGCTCTCTCCTCCTACAACTCACTTAGCATGACGATATCCATGATAATAATGGAATGTGAAGTAGACAAGCGATGCAAACCACAGCACCCGAAGCGCGGCGATAAAGCAGCGCCACCTCCGACCCACATGGCTCCCACTTGTTGACATTGTGTGTGCCGGCCATGTGAGTGTCTTCTGGGCCCATATCATTATTGCTCACTGCCTTGGTATTCCTCTGAAAGAGTGAGCTCGTCGAGGGGAGGAAGGCATGGAGGAGAGCTTTGCGTCCTTTTCGATCCAGGTTGTTTATTCGAGAACCGGCCGCGTGTAATTTGAAGCGTCATAGGAGACCTGACACGGCGAAAAGGAGAATAAGAAGGAAGAAATGAAAAGGGGAATAGGGGATACAGTCTAAAGTTGGTAAGACAATGTCAAGTGACAAGAGGAAGGGCATGATGGGAGGGGAGGGGGGAGACGAACCATTAAAAGTTTTATGACACGGTAGCCTCGGTATACAAGGCAGAGAGTACATCACGACCGGAAGAGGCTTGGACGGGAGTCGAGTGACGCGCGAATTAATCCAAGATTAACGCCGAGGTATCTTCTGCAGATCCGATAAAAGAGCAAGGTCCTTCAAAGAGGACATGTAGAGGGCGCCGAATTGAATGGAAGAGCTGACGGGTTAGTTAACGAGGGTGAGTGAAAGGGGGAAAGGGGGAGGAGGAGGCTATGGAGGGCAGTTGGCAGCCCGCATGTCGCGAAGGTGAAATTTAGTGCGTGTGTGTGGTTACCAGGGGGCGGATGGACGGCGCTAAGGGCTCGGCATCGCATCCTCCGTGTTTCTTGTCTTGAAAAGGATTAACGCCATCAGCCACTGGTGTTGCTCGCCTGCTTTGCACAAGGGGTGAGTCAGCTTCCTGGTAGTCTTCTCCGTGTGCTTCATTGTGTTGCTGACCACGGGAGTGAGAGGAACAAGACCAAGTGAGCACAACCTCAAGCATCAGGTAATGTCGCTAATGGGTTCCAAAGTTTCATTGAATATCCGAATATGCGGAAAGGAAGTAAAATATAGGATATCCAATAGCGCAAAGAAATGCAGCTTCCTTGACGTATTCCTATCCGTTTATGCGCCTCGTTGCACGGCTGCCATGCGCCAAGTGAAGGCTTTAAGTCTTTTCTTCATTTGTCTCGGTCCGTTTTCCTGTAGGCGACATTGAGAAGGGAGCATAAGAGAAACTGTGTCCTTGTATCATTATGCCTGTCTTATCTTTATATTTATATTTTAATTGATTATATATGCACGTCTTTGTCGAGTTCACTTCATGCTGAATTTGAAAGTCACGTGTACAGAAGATAGTTACATTGCTTACTCGGGTAAAAATATATTTTCTATGGCGTTTGTATAGGAGAACGTGACACCAAAGGAAACAATGTGGGGCTCTGTTCCTTTGTGTCCAGATGCGTCTTTCCTATTATCTCGATCTGAACCAGACAGCAAGGATAGAATTTATAAATCGCGTGTGTTGCATTTTCAATCTTGACATTTCGTACAAACAGTTTTAACAATTTTGTTACTGCTAGATTTCCCCATCTCCCTCATCTCTCTCTCTCTCTCTCTCTCTCTCTCTCTCTATCTATCTATCTATCTATCTATATTATATTATATGTATGTATGTATGTATGTATGTATGTATGTATGTATGTATGTATGTGTGTGTATGTATGGTATATATATATATATATATATATATATATATATATATATATAATGTATATATGTATTGTATATATATATATATATATATATATATATATATATATATATATATAATGTATACACACACACACACACACACACACACACACACACACACACACACACACACACACACACACACACACACACACACACACACACACACACACACACACGCTCTCCTCTCTCTCCCCTAACCTCTATCCCTCCTCTTCTCTCTCTCTCCCCTAACCTCTATCCCTCCTCTGCTCTCTCTCTCCTCTCCTCTCTCCTCTCTCCCCTCTTCTCTCTCTCCCCTCACCTCTCTCTCCCCTCACCTCTCCAGCTTATCCTATCGCTTATACTAGGTTTTTTGTACTCTTTTATTTCGGTTGTATGTGTATTTGAGAAGGCCGCGACGGTGTTGTGTCTGGAATTGGCACGTGGGCGTACTTAAGCGATAAACAGTGCAGGGGGCAGTGTAACGGGCATTGCTTTTGCGTGTCTTCCGCATACCCTTAGCATCTGTTCGGTATTGTTTTTGTTTCTTCAGTGAACCCCGCAACAGGCTAAAGCAGACGGTTAGGCTGACCCGAGGCACGATTTCTCGGAAGATTAGGCGGCGGCAGACTAGTCGCTCTGCTTGCTATTCTTGGATAACTAACTGGTTGGTCGCAAGACATTTAATCGATTTGAATAAGTGCTAGACCTGACTGTCAGAATAACTAAATGACTTTTATTATATGGGAAAAGTGGGTCGTTAAGGGATGGAATGCAGGTACTAATTTATTTCTACAAGAAATACCCATTAGAATGCATAATAAATTGCGAAATTAAACCGCTCATCGCAAGACGTTAGAGAAGCCGTAATAGGTGTCCCACATGGCATCTTACTGATGTAAAGCGCACATTTTCCTGCAGGCTTAGTTGCTATACCATTTAGTGACGAGATTTGCGCGGGCCTTCAGCCGTCGAAAGTGGTGAATGATAACTAGATAGGGTCAGACTGACATGGTCTCAACTGCAACAACATCCTTCAAGTGATAGAGGCGAATTTTGCCCAAATTTGCCTGGAGTAAGTCCCGGAGCAGCTGCAGTGTGCACGCCTTCCGGGAGTGTGGAGTTTGGATTTCCTATTCCGACGAGACTGCCTTGGGTGGGGCATCCGGGTTAAGAAGTCCGGGCACACATTAGGTTTATAGATGTTGGCGACCTGCTTAATTGATAGTACTAGTGGTTCCAGTGTTTATCTGAGAACATTTCGGGGCGGCGAGCAAAGGCTAGTCCCTTGGGTATTTAAAAAAATGTGATTATTTGACAGGAGTGTTAACTTGACGACGACTGTGATAGTTAGCATGATATATCCCGGCCAGAGTTCGGGCGAGCAGAGCGTGGACATGCTGCCGGACATCTTGGAAAGTCCTATTGGCGGGGGGAGAGCGTGCCTGGATGTGCCTGCCGGGGATTACCTGAATATGATCTGGGCGGACGGGGAATGTGCCGGGAGGCGGCCGCTCGGTCATGCTGGCACACGCGACGCCCGCCCCCCGTGCTCCCCGGCCCGCGCTGTATCGCGGGCTTGACTCATCCCGGGCGCTCCTGGGCAGCGGGACCAGTTATTTCCCCCAGGGGTTTCCTCTTTCTTTTTCGGGAAAGACCCCCCCCCCTATATATATATTTGTGTGTGTGTGTGTGTGTGTGTGTGTGTGTGTGTGTGTGTGTGTGTGTGTGTGTGTGTGTGTGTGTGTGTGTGTGTGTGTGTGTGTGTGTATTTATACATATGTATGTATATATATTTATATATGTATGTATACATATATATATTATGTATATGTATATATATATGTATGTATATATACATACATACATATGTATATATAAGTATGTATATATGTATCTATATATACATAAATATATATATATATATATATATATATATATTATGTATATGTATATATATGTATGTATGTATTATGTATGTATGTCCATTTGTCAAACATAGCAACGGGAACGGTGTTGGGTGTGATCTCGCACCGTGTAATATTGTATAGTAATACGAAGATATAGCATCATGCATTATTATGCCTGTTGTCTTTTCCAAATCTACCCCTTTTCCCGCAGTCCCCAGAAGCCGAACACGAGTGTGAGTTACCTCGACGCGTTCTTCTCTGGTTTATTCGGACTTGTAAATTGTTTACGCACGAGCATTCTCCAGGTCTGGGCGCGTACCGAGTCAAATGCTCGTTTTATTCGGCGAGTGACGGGCGGCAGGACGACATGGCGCGAGACGGCGTTCCGTACGGGGGGAGGCGGAGCATGCTAGCGACAATATTGGCCCACGGGGAAGGTGTAAAGCCGTTCGAACGATGTCGTTTCGCAAGCCGCCTATTGTTATCTAGCCTCCGGGCTAGTACAGGGGTAACGTGCCGGCCTCTCATCCGAGGGGTCGGCGGTTCGCGCCCCGCCCAGGCGCGAGAAGTTGCAATTGTCGCCTGGAGGTTACTGCTGTGGCTAGGCACCACGGCGGGTAAGGACAAAAGCAGAGTCAGCACCAGCTGACACACGTTAGCGAGTCGACATTACTCGACACAGGCCGGGCTCCCCTCATTGGCATAGCCCGGGCGAAGCTCAGCTTCGCATATCGGACTTATCCTTATCCTATTGTTAGTCTTACTCGTTATTAGTAAATAAAAGGTTAATGACCTGTGTAGTACGGTTTTGCTGGCTTTCGGATCAGTATGAGCTACAACTGTGGTTCGATTTTTTTTTGTGGTCGCAAACCATTATGTATTATGTGTTCACGGTTCGAGATGGTAGTGAACGAATTAAAAAAAAAAGTTTTATACGTAAGGCTTATAACTTCCGAATTGCCTGACTGCATTTGATAGGGCAGTATAACTGTGACTCATTTCGGTACCAATCCCATATTGTAATTTATAGCAGTTAATCACTCTTTTATTTATTTGATATTGATGGAAGCTATTTGCACCTGTGAATCATTAAGTGCTGCTCATTAGAAATTAATCTGTCGCTCCAACTCGCTCAAACACAAGCACTATTAGGTACGTACTGAGATTAATGAAGCACCATCGTGTTTCTTTTACCATAGAATTATGGCTGTATTCCAGATTATTTAAACCCTCCAACCGTTTTA
>NC_061852.1:28225534-28228034 GCF_019202785.1 Penaeus chinensis | reverse complement strand
ACCCAAGGTTTCCCCGAGCAACTCCATATCTTCATCACGGTCATCAATCAACATAGCTCCAGGTCCAGGGTCATTACAGCGGTGCCACAGCTCCCTCTTAGGGCGCAGGAGCACCAGGAGTTCTTTACCAGGGATTGGGAGTGGGACAAGAGGGGCCATACAGGGTTTAGGGAGTGGTTCAAGGGGATCTTTGCCTAGTGGCAGTGGGTCTAGAGGAATGGTGCTCGGAGTTGGGAGTGGACCTTCGGGGGTGCAACAGCGGTGGTCGGGCGGGGCGTCAAACTCACGCTCCTCTGGCATGGGGTCGTTGCAGAAGAAAGAAGGTGGGACAGGAGGCGGAGCTTCGGAGGCATTCTCTCTACCCCACTCACTCTCCAAGAGAGTCATCAGCTCCACCACTCAGACTTCCCCAGTTCCCTCCCCAAGACCTTCTCGAAGATCCTCAGCCCACAATGCCAGCTCAACAGGCGGAGGAGGAAGCACTGGAGGAAGTGGTGGCAGTAGTGGACACCACCATCACCACCACCATCACAGGCACACTGGCTCATGTTCACACCACCACCATCACATTGATGCCAATGGAGAAGCAGGAGGTGCAAGGAGAGTGCGGCGAAGCTCTCAGTCATCGCAGGGATCATCACTCTCTTACAGTCGCCCATATAGACAAGTAGGATTTGTTCATCTTTATATCAGTTAAGAATGTCTGTTAAACACAATTCTGATGAAACTGCTTTACCAGAATACTGCTTTACCTTTTCTTACTATTTTCTTTTGCATATATTATTAGCAAGATATTTTTAAAGATACAGCAAAAGATTTATGTGAAGCATTAGAAAATACAGATGAATGGATAACATTTTTAATAAGATGAATTTGTAAAGTCCAACTGGATTTGATTTTGATTTATTATATATTTATTTATTTTTCAATTTATTTCAGGAATCTGGCAGGTCTAGTGACAGTTCTATGTCCCAAAGCCGCACCTCCTTAGAAGGATCTGGTTATAGATTGCTGGAGTCTCCGCGTGGTAGCTCTGGCCTTCGGGACTCGAGGAGAGGTGGCTCAGCTGCTGGGCGTGTAGGAGAGAGCCAAAAAGAAGGTGATCCGGTGTCTCCTCGCTCTCCAGATTCTGTGTCTTCCCATTCCTCTCCGACACACCCACAGCAGGCAGGCCCTGCTACACCCTCTTCACACCGCCGAGCTCACACTGAGTCCCGAGACCCAACAGCTGCCAGGTATAAGGGTGTTCCCCATCAGGATTTTTCACATCTTCATTTTTCCAAACAACGCAGTTTTGATGTTTCCAACTATCCAAAACCTGAACACAGTATGGACCGGCCAAGAGAAATGGCTTTGTCTCGTAGCTACAGTTTCATGTCAAGGCCACGATACCATGATGAAGATGGTATGCATGAAAGATACTTGATTGGGGCTATGCGATCTGTTGAGTCGACGCCACAGCCACGTCGTCGCCAAAAGGGCCTTGATGCTGTGCCTGGTAGTCCTGATTCTTTAGGATCTCATGGTTACCTTAACTACCGCCAAAGATCTGATAGTTCAGGCTTGGAAAGCCTTGCAACACCCATGATGCACAGAAAACAGAGGTCCCTTGAGTCGGGAAAATCCCGTTTTAAAATGGATCTACGTTCAAGTACGAGTGCCCACACCAGACTCGCCACATCAGATTCTAGTCCAAGTCCCCCTAGTCCTAAGCATGAGTTCTCACCCTTCAACTTTGACTCACCTCGTGGTCAAGACAGTGGAGCCTCCACTTTGACGGACAAGGACACCAGATCCAATTATGGTCGTGGATCTGCTGACAGCTCCCCACACTCTCAGGTGGATTCTGGACTTGTATCAGGAACAACTGGGAGCAGGGGCTCTGTTGATAGCAATTCACGAAGGACAGATTCACGACAAACCACCTTGGACAAGGAGACTTCAAAGTGTTCTGCAGCTGAGAGCTCAAGTAAACCTTCCTCAAAGACTGAGCGAGATGGACGTCGTTGCAATCACCGCCGCCATCACCACTGTAGTAAACATCGAGGAGCAGCAGTTTCCACCACCAACACCACCAGTGCCACTGTTGCTACCACAGACAGTGATCGAAGTGACACTCTAC
Source organism: Penaeus chinensis (assembly GCF_019202785.1). Taxonomy (NCBI): domain Eukaryota; kingdom Metazoa; phylum Arthropoda; class Malacostraca; order Decapoda; family Penaeidae; genus Penaeus; species Penaeus chinensis. The sequence continues at coordinate 28,225,912 of NC_061852.1, read as the reverse complement.
AGAGTAGCAGCAGTTCTCAACATCTAGTTAATACTGGTAGCAACAACAGTCAGAATCATAATTCCAGCTCAGGAAGTAGTAGTACTGCTAAGCAGACCAGTCCTAACAATAGCAAACAGATTAGCCCTAGCAATGGCAGCACAAGTAACACCAAGCAACCAAGTCCCAGTAGTGTGAGCAGTGTGGGAAAACAAGACAATAGTCCACAGCACCGTGATTTGACACATCTTTATTCCAATTTGGATTATGTATATGAGCAACCAGTTTACCAGTATATTATGGAGCAAGCCAAGCTTACAGGTAAGAAGTTCCTTTTGATTTTAATGTATGAACTAGTAAGCATGTTTGAGAGTTTTCACAGTTCTGTCATATAAAAAT
>NC_061852.1:28208034-28218034 GCF_019202785.1 Penaeus chinensis | reverse complement strand
CTTTATTTATGAATTATATAATACTTTAATTCTCATCCTCTTGTAGAAGGGGAGGAGGATGTCCCAGAAAGCAACAAGGAATGCCCTCCAGGTGTTGTGTCAGCTACCTCAGCCACAGGAACATCTGGGACCTCAAGCCAGCCAGCATCTGCACCACGACCGATCATCCCACCAGCCTCCCTTGTGCCGCTCCCTCCAAACAGCCTACCTTTGGACACCCAGCATGCCTCTCTGCGACGAAAGAAAGATTCTACCGTGCATCAGCCATTGTATTCACCAATACTGGAGAAGAGTGAGGTATGTCTAACACTAACTTATGAGGAGGATTTTCACTGCATGAGAAATGGTTCAAGTGAGTATTGATTAAGAGGTCTTGTCATCTAAGTTTTGAAAACTTATTCCCTCTTTGTAATTTGAATGGCTAGATTTAAGATATTATTTATAAGTGTTCATGTATTTTAAGATGGCAAATGTATTTGTTATTTTAAACTGTAGATAGAGCATATTTGCTGACCAATTTATGTATTCAAGCACTGATAGCTGTACAAACTAACTAGTACTGTAAATTGTAACTTCATGTTTAATCTTCACAATTAAATGAGGTGACCACAATTGAGCCACAAGCAACATTAGCTTCCATCATGCAAAATAGGCAGGCTGCAGTTGAACATTTTGATAAACGACAAGTAACTTTTCACTTATATCCTGAGAATTTTTTTTTTTTTTATACTGTGAAGTCTGATTTTTATATCATTCTTCAGTTAAGTAACCGTGATGGAAGTAGCAACAATGGCCAATTGGGTAACCGTCCGCTGTCCATCTCCATCCCTAACATGATGGACTCCTCTCTCACCACCAATCCCATCACAGGCTCTCTCCATCGCCCTCCTCAGGTCCGTTGATAACACAATTAACAGTATTCATTAACAAGGGAATATTGGATGTACCTTACCTATGCTGAGGAAAAGTTGGGTTGGAAGTTAATGTAGATGAGGAGTATGTAAATTTTATTTAAGTTGGATTTATCTTTCATTATCATTTTTCCCCATTAGTTTTGCCTAACCCTGTAAGTTATATATTATGTTAAGGCATGAATGTACATTATTTGCTAATGATTAATTAAGATGTATATATTTAAACCACTTCTGATATTTCTTAGTGTAATGTATGATTTAGTTAATAGGCAAATTTGAACTTGAATTTGTGAAAGTTAGTCCTGGACTGTTTGATGAAGACATGGGCTGTTACTCTTTTTTATCTCCTCAACATAGGGTCTGACTGCTCTATCTCTGATGAAGAAGCCCCCATCAGAGTCTGACTTTGAGCGGTACAGTACAGGTGGTGGAGGGGATGCTGGACACAATTTAATGGAGAAATATGCCCAGGAGAACCTCAATATTCACACACGTGGTCTGTTACGCAAGAAGGTGCCTGTTATAGACATGATATCATGGACCAAGGTAAGAAAGTTTGTGTGTATGGGAACTAAAGATGTGCATATTTTTTTTTGTTTTTGTTATTCTTATGCAGTTAGTTTTTTTCTCTCTTTTCTGTTTTCTCATAAGAAGAAATGCAAAATGATATTGTCTCAGCTTCTTTCATAGATTACAAATTTTAGATGTTATTAATTCCGTTGCCAGTAAGTAGCAACAATAATGAGGCTAAAATCAGTTAGAAACTTAAATTTTGTATGATAACTGTAGGACCTTTCAAGCAAATATAATTTTGTAATGTAAGTAAGGGTTACTCTTATCTTTTGAACTTTTTCATTACATAAAATAGTTATCAGAAGATAATATCAAGTGGCCTTTTAAATTGTTTGAAGAAACAAGTCATGAGTAAATGTCATTTACCAACTTACAAGCCATCTTATATACTCTGTAATATGAGAGCAGACTAATTAGCAAGTCTCTTTTGTTTTCAGGATCCTATCCGCAAACCCATGTTAGCCACTCTTGACAAGTCGGTCAAGAACCAGGCTTGTGAACTCTTCCGGCTGGTCCAGATATACATGAGTGACAGAAAACCAAAACCAGGAATGACACTGAATTCTGTTGGACTAGATATTGTAAATATGTGTTACAATACTGTAGGGCTTCGGGATGAGCTGTTTGTTCAGATCTGCAGACAGACTACAGAAAATCATAAAAGGTTGGTATATTGGTTACAGGTATCTCTAATAGGTATTGGAAATTGGATATTTTCATTAGATACAGATAAATAAGCATTTGCTCTTGTGTGTGTTTAAGCTGTGAGATTTTATAGAACTGTAAATAGATCTCTTTGCATTGAAGAAAATGTACATTCAGAAATTGAATTCTCTTTTACAGGGACAGTTTACGAAGAGGATGGGAGCTGTTAGCTATATGCTTAGCATTTTTCCCACCTTCTGAAAAATTCAATCCATACTTGGCTGGCTACATCACTCGACATTGTGATCCAGCCTATTGTTCTATGTTTCCTGATGTGTCAAAGTGGCCCATCCATATCCAGGTTTGTTTTAGAGATACTAATTTTTTTAGGAAACTTTTTATGTTTTATTTTTTTTACATTGTGAATTGAACTTGTTTATTTTTCTATATTGTACATCTGCTTAAGTTTAGTTTAGGATTAAATCCAGATTTAAATTGTGTATATGATAAATTATTTCATACAGGTTTTACTTTTTAAAAATCTAGCAAGAAACAAGAGTATTAGAAGTAATTATAAGGAATGCATCAAAGTACATATTAGTTCCACTGCAGTCTGTGCATTCCAAGTGCTTTTCCTTATGTATAGTTTAATATTTAAAGCAAGTGGTTCTCAGATAAGTCTTAAACAGTGCAAAGTTTCACACTCATATAGCATAAAGGAATGTATGTTATGTACTCTAAAGTTATTTTCAGGGAAGTCATATAGTTTAGATGAATTTTGATTTTGGGTATCTGTAAAGGAATCCTTATAAACTAAGGAATAGTTAAAGAGGAGATAAGTATAAAGTCAGATAAACTAAATTTATCTTCTTAAAAGATATCTGATAATATAATGAATAAATAAGACGTCTTGCTGACTGATGATAAAAAAGAACCTAGTGTTGATCTAGAGTAAATCATTTAATCTTTTGCAAGCATTTTTCATTTTTACATTATTATTCTATTATTTCTATGTAGGTGGCTCATTATGCTGGAGTTTGCAACAAACGTCTGGAGAGAACTTCAGTTAATGCCAAGAGACAGCGATTGAGAAAACCGACACTGGAGGAAATTGACCTTGCCCGCTTACATATATTCCGAGCTTCAATGTTTGGTGGCACCATAGAGGAGGTGATGGCACTCCAGAAGGACAGGTATGGGGTGAAGATTGAGTTTTGCTTCATTTTAACAAATGGTTTGTCTTTTACAAACATTTTATAATAGACAGCTTGTATTTATAGCCATTATGAAAGTAATGAAATTTAACTTTAACTTAAAATGTAAATTTAAAAGCCATTCCTAATTTTGAAAGATTTATGGCCTTTAGATGACTTCATTAAAAAGTTTGAATTCAAGAGGAATAGCTTATACATGAATGATTCAGTTTTACATCCTGAACTCCCTTACAAGGGCTAGGATGATGCCTTCTTTCAAGGGATTTTGGTTCTGGCAGGTGGCAGCCATTACCCTGAGTGGATAATAGCTTATAGATGAATAATTATTTTAATATATGAACTATTTGACAGTTTGTTTAGAAATTTTAAGAAATAGGTTTGCAGATTATTAGGGAAGAATGCATTATTGTTTAGAGGACAACATTTCACAGGCTTCAATTTTTTTATTGATAAATTCAATCATCCTTATATAATAGAAAGATGTTTCCTTATATTCACCCTCTGCAGTGACATGATTATATCAATAAGGTTTCGACCTAGGCTAACACAAGGTAAATATGTGCAGATATCCACACCGACGACTACCTTGGGTTCAAACAACTCTCTCTGAGGAGGTTCTGAGACTTCAGGGTACGAATACTGAGGGAATTTTCAGAGTTCCTGCAGACTTTGATGAGGTAAGATAAATGTTTCACTTATAGTTTATTTTTTATTTTTTTTTATAATTTTTTTTTTTTTTTTTTCTCTGTTTCCTAATCTAGTGCCTCTAGATGACTAAAACATGGCTCCAGGTGACATACTATCCTCTTCCTGGCTTATTTTATTGCTGCTATGAATGGATAGGTAGTTCATATTATGCTACTATGATTGCATGCATTATATTTAAGGTAAGGCACCCTGATGTACCACACTCCACATACCCAGAGGCATTGCAAGAGGGATAACAGTAATTCTCTGATTGGCTTTTGTATAGTATAAAAGGTAATTATTTAGCTAAAAAATATTTGTCTATTATCCCTTGAAGATGTCATACACCCAAAAATTGTGGTCTCTTGCTGCTACTGTGAACGTATGAGTAACCTTCACTCTAGTTTATATGATTAATTTCCTTGTGTCAGCTGCTCAGAATGTCTTATGGCACTCTGTCAGTGTGGCTGTCTTGAAATGTGACACATAAAAGGGAAGTACTGAAGCCATAGGAATAGGAACCTTGCATGTAATTCTATACAATCTCTTATTTTGTAAGAATAAGATTTGTGAAAATGAAGCCACATTCCACATAGTGTAAAACATCTAATTTATTGATATGGACTCTAATTTACATACTCAGGCTACTACAGGCTTTATATATCAACTAAAGTGAATATCATCATCTCTGAATATGCAAAACCATTAGTACCATGTTCTGGATACAAGTGAAACCAAAAGAAATTATATTGCATTGTTAATACTGTACGATGAGTGTGACACACCAGCCGAGTCTTAAATAGGCCCATTAGGCAAGGCTAAGTGCACCCCAAATTCTCCAAGAAGTATTGGTTTATGTATTTATATTACTTTTCCAGTTATCAAAGATGGAATAGTTAGGTGTAAGAAAGTTATTGTGTTACTCTCCAGTACATTTAATAACACAACCAAGACTAAATCTGGGCACCTACCAGGACACAATTAGAAAATCAAAGACTGGTTTATTGTAATGTTAGTGCCATCTTTCACAGGTGATGAAGGGTCTTGTTATAATTTATAATTGTTCCTGCAGGTTCATCAGCTAAAGCAGGTTGTTGAGCAGTGGGAGGTGGGTGACTGTGTGGATGCACATGTTGCAGCTGCCCTGCTCAAGACTTGGTACAGAGAACTTTATGAGCCTCTCATACCTGATGCCTTATATCAGGCAGCCATTAATGCTCACGATGATCCTACACAGGCTGTTGCTCTTGTTAATAAGCTACCAGAAATTAACAGGCTTGTGCTATCATACCTTATAAGGTAAGTTCTTATCATATTCAAGTTCATCTTCTGTTGAAAGGATTTGATTTACCCCCAAAAATGCTGAAATGATTTCATCCTATAAAAGTAAATGCAAAGATTATATTTGAAAGATAATTGAAATGATTATTCCCCCAGGTTTCTGCAGTACTTTGCCCAGCCTGATATTGTAACAGCCACCAAGATGGATGCCAGCAATTTAGCTATGGTAATGGCCCCCAACTGCCTCCGGTGCACAAGTGATGATCCTCGAATCATCTATGAAAACACTCGCAAAGAGATGGCCTTTATTCGAACTCTGATCCAGCATTTGGACACCACTTTTATGGAGGGTGTTGTCTGAGATTTGCATCAGACCTATGTACAGTTTGTGTGTGAAGAGTTGCATTGATAAGGATTTTCCTTGAGCGAATGAAGAGAATGTTGTAAAGCCTAACAACTACTATATTCATACATGTGCAAAAAATAAAAGAGCTAAAACATCTAAAGGACGATGATGTATATTGTTTAAGAAGTGACATGTGTTCAAGTCCTGAATTCAGCTTTGGTGTTGAAGACATTTTTTTTTATGTTGGCCTATCTATTTATTCAAATGACAGAGCCTTTCATGACATGTATGCATTTATTGAGGAGGAATTCTGTAGCCACACTTCCAAGATAACTGAGAAAGCTTTTTTGCTGTTGTACTCTGTGTTCAGAAGATATACAGAAGCCTATATTTTGTAAGGCATATTCCAAGTGGAGAAATGATCTTGGGTTTAATGAAGATCAGGAGTATGTGCTTTGATGAACATGTTATAAATGCCACATCATTCTGGTGCTCATCTCTGTCTGACCTTGAGGCACAGGTCACAGGGAACTTTCAATGCTTTTCAGAACTGAGATCAAATTCCTCGTATTTGAAAACTTGTGGGTCACCAGTAAGACGATCTGCATGAAGTCCATCAAGCAGCAGTTATGTTCACAGATATTGCCCAAAGACTTGATGAATTTCAGTATAGTTTGTGGATTATTTCCAAGTGATCTAAAGAGTTTGAGTGTCTTTGGTCTCATAATCTGAGATGTGACTGTGATTGTTGTCCAGTAACTTCTGTTGTGTTCACTGGATCCTTCAAGGGGTTTATGCTTCCACATAGCACAAAAAACTCTTCATTTTAATGGTAGGCTGATTGCTGTCATGCTGAAAAGAAGAGGCAAGTGGTTTTTTTCTCTCTCTTTCTAGTCTCATTGCTGCTTCTACTAGCTTCACATATTTGGTGATATAGTGCCTGGAAAAAAATACTTTATTAATACAACCTCCAGAAAATATGTAAGTTTTGTTTTTGAAATAACACTGGCCTTTTCATTCAAATACAGAACTGTCTACCAAACATTCCAAATTTGCTGACAGGTCCCTTGCAAAGAGCCAAGTCACCCTCATTTTAGGTTCTTCAGGGACTTCATAAACATATGAAGATGATAGACCATGTTCCTGATAGTTTTAATATTAGAATGCTTCCAGTCTAGCACTGTCAGGGAAGTTAATTGGAATTCTGATATTCAGAACCTTAAAACCATTATGCTTTAAGGGTAGATAGCATTGAAATGACTAAACCAGTGGGGATATTTGGATAGGATATCTGTTTTTGGGTAGGATATCTGTTCTGTACATACCAAAGTTTGTCCATGGCAGTGAAGCAGATCTGTGAAGAAGTTGCCTTGACCAAATGGCTAGTGTTTAAACTCTCTGGAACATGGTCTAAATCAAAAAGCTGTTAAGAAATCAAGGTAAGCTGTATCCTTTAATGTCCAGCTGGAAAATGGACATGCCTATTATCTAGTCTTCAACTTGTACAGATTTTTTTTTCTCAAACTCTCTTGTGCCAATTTGAACAAATGAAAAACAGATCAAAGCTACTTTGTTTGCATTTGTTATAGGCACACATGCTTTTGTTAATAACTTGATATAGTTAAGATGTTATTTTTTATACCATGTTGACAACAATTTGTTACAATCTCGTGTAACATTCTTTGCTACAATTTGTGACGGAAATTTTACTTGCAGTTTAATTAGAGCGAGAGACGTGTAGGTGTGTATAATTATGAATGACTTTGGTTGGTAGTTGGCAGATGGGGTGCATTTATTACTGATACTTCTTTTATTATTGTTATTCCAATTTTTAATGAGTAGCAATGTTAGTATATTGATCACTTACTTGACAAGAATGTGATGAAATCACTGCTGATAGGCCAGCAGTATTCCTTTTGAGACTTGTTTTTCCCTTGAGAGTCTAAGGGACTAAGTTTTGTTTTCTGTGGTGATCAGCAAGTGGAGTAACTAGCTTGTAAGACAGGGCTATTTAATTACTGTTGGAGAAGGGCCAGATTATAAACTCAGATTGATTACCCTTTTTATTTTTTCTTTCTTTCTTTCTTTCTTTCTTTCTTTTACTAAATACTTATATATATATATTTTTACTTCATTTAATATGTTGTCTTTTGCATTTCCCTATAGATAAATGAAAAGTAATAAAATCAAATAAAGTTTTGCTTTAGAAACTTATAAATTTATTTTGATATTTCTTTGTCAAAGTATTAGATTTAATGAAAATCAATTCAAGGGCTTGATTTGGCCCTTGGGTCACCAGTTTAATAGCCATGTTGTAAGATATTTATGACTGAACTTGTATATGATGTAAGAGGATAGGAATTGTATCTTGAAGTATTGATTGCCTAACAATTGGATATTCTAAAATACTGCAAGGAAAATCACCGAAAAATAAATTCCTAATTTTAGTTTCTTGGCAGTTGATCCTTTCACAAGTTAGTATGACCGCTCCAAGCAAAGCAGCATAAGCTAGTTACTACTGCATTTTATTGCATTTAGAGCATAAATGTGGAATGTATTGAATAGTTTAGTGTCTTCATCTATTTAAATGGGTTCAGATACCTTGTCATTTTAGGCTACTTTTGCCTGTTTTACATCCTATATTATATGTGCCTCAAAAAGTATATAGCACAATTTCCTTTTTGTACAAATTATATAAAGTGAATTATTGCATTTAATACCTTATTTTGCCTCCAGCTTACGCACTGGTAGCTATGCAGGAGAGGATCATCTCGGACTTGTTATTTTTGACAAGGCTTGTATAATAATTTATTTTAAATTTGGAAGCATCATGTACAGATGTCCTGATGTATTATACATTGATATTGTATAGCTGTATTTCAAAATGTTAAAAGCATTTAAAAATCATTTGTATCATATGCATATTAAAGACTGTATGCTCTATGTTATTTTTTTTTATTATTCCTTCTCCTGGAAAGAAATAGTAATTACAATGTTGACTGAATAAACCTTATAATTTTTAATTTTAATCCTGTGGTAAATGTGAAGAAAAAAAAATATTCTTAGATGTTAGTTTGTCGAAGGCATTATCATATATAGCATCTATGTAATACTGAAATGTTGCATAAGTCTCATTCAACCCAGTGCCATTAGGAAAATGTAGTGTTCACCATAGTATTGTTTAGTGAAATGTCTCCGAACATAGTGCTTAACCACCAAGTAGTCCATGAGTCAACCTGTGGCCTCACCCGATTTAATTGAGTTTTCGAGAAAAAGTTTTTTTTTTATACGTCTATCAATATTGATGCTGTTACTATTATTATAGATATTGTAATTATTATAATGTTACTGATGTTACTAACAGTAATAGAAGATAAACTATTTTTGAAAATCAAGGAGGAGGATAAACAGGTGAGATAGGGAGTACTAGTAATTGGCTCACTGGTGACTAAATACTTGTGGAACCATCTATGTGTAAATTCAATAAATAAACTAAGCTCACAGCAGGCATAGCATGTGTGTACATGTCATCCCCAGTGGCATCGGGTCAAGAATCTTTAATAGTATCTTTTAAGAAAATAAAATATGAAAAGGTAAATCAGTTAATCAGAGATTACATGTACCATGTAGTGCTATTTCAATTTATGCTAATTTTTTTTATTCTGAAGACATTTTTATATTGAAACAGGTACACCATAATGTACCTGTGACATTTTGAGCATACTTTTCATATCTACAAAAATTATAACAAACTATAATATGAAACCATTAAACACTAATAAAAAATGGGGAAGAAGGAATATTGTTTATAATGCTGAATTATTTACATTATAAGTTTCACATATAATAGAAGCAAGAATATGTACTAATCATATTAATTTGACATATCAGTTTTATCTTGCCAAAAGTTATTTCCCATAAAGTACTAGTGTGTATCTTCATGTTCTTAGAAGATAAATATGTACAGCTTACCATTACAAAACTTTACAAAACATACTAATAAAAATGATGAAAAACAGTAATTATAACAGTATTTTATCTTGCAATTACCTGAAGAAGGTAAAAGTGATGATAGTGTGTGAACTTTTTATAAACATTTCATATTTTTGTCTCTTGATGAATATGGAAATCTTTCTGATTTCTAGAAATATCTTGCTAGATAGATAGATAAAATTAGGGTGATAAGACTGGTAAGATATAAGGCTAATTAAGCCAATTTGATAGACAGACAAATAGATAAAATGACAGACATATATAAAGTTACAAACAGTCATACAGATAGTTCAGAAATTGGTATACACCTACAGATAAACAAATATAAAGATATACAGATTTAGATA
>NC_061852.1:28180534-28190534 GCF_019202785.1 Penaeus chinensis | reverse complement strand
TGGGGTGTGCGTATGCAGACGGGAGCCGATGTGAGGGCTGGGACCGGGCAGGGTGCGTGGGGTATGGGACAGGGAGGGTGGGGGTCGTGGCGAGGGTTGGGTTACACGCGGAGAAGCTCCGGCACGCGACGCATGGGGCGCTACGGCCTCCAGGTGCCACAGGACCTAACCCGCACACTCGGCTGCGTTAGTCTTGACACTGAAACTTTATCTTATCAAAGCAAAGTCTATGGCTTTCCGAGTCAGCGAGGTGAAAACCGCCATGCAGTATATATAATAACAACAAGCGAAAAAAAAATAATGAGCGGAAAGATGGCAGCAATACAGATGCCCGCCACATGTTCGGTTAACGAAACTTCTTTGAAAAGCGCTGGCGCTCTTCTTTTCTTTATCGGACAGATGCACGTCTTGGCAGGCGGACTGAACGAAATCTTGTGGGTCAGGTGAGGGAAGACGCACGTGCGACGAGGGGAAGCAGCCTCGCTCGACACGCTGATTCACGCGTCGACGTTAAGTCATCTACACAAATAAACAAAATCCCCAGACGTCTTTTCTGGGTCCCACAGGATCGCCTTTTAAGCCTTGACCCTTCCAGATAAGGGCAGTTTGCAAATTAGGATTCATGCTGGCAGAAATTGAGCCAATGAGGAAAAACTTGAACCGGCGTGACTGCCCGACTGCGAAGGCAAAAATGGCTGAAGAATGTAGGAACAGATTCTCTTCGCGGACGCAAGAGGAGGGTGACAAGCGAGAGCAGGTGACACCAAAAACGAATGAGTTCAAGAAGAGTAAACTAAAGGTTGACGGAACAAGGGGATAAATGGGGTGGAATAAAAATGTCGATAAATAAAGTATTCTAATCATACATCCTGTAATGGCATCTATTTCATCGCTTTTACTGAGTTCTTATAGGACATTCATGTTACAGCTAGCACATTGGTAAAATTCATTACTAGGTGACGGTCGCTTTCAGTCGTCACTCCTTTAATATTTTCAGGTAAGTTCATATAAATAAACGAAGCAGCGCAAGAAAAGGAAGAGGAGGGATACTATCGGCAAAAGGGGGGGACTGAGCCTTGCGCCCCTCTTCGTACCACCTGCGGGAGGTGGTTATTTTCACAGGTGGTCATGTATCACCACAGGTGGTTGGAAGTCCTTCTTAGTAGATGTATATTCGTTAATGCATTCAGTCATGCAGTAGATGCCACCAAACACGTATATTTTCACATATTAATTCGCGTTCGTCCAGGTGGTTTTGCGCTCCTACAGGTGGTTCTAGTTTTATGCCTCTCTGTCCTTTCGAGGACTCTTGGGTTGTGTAGATGGTACCATATGCCCATTGTCATCATTTACCACTGTGGTACTTTGCATTTGTTTGTGATAAACATTGTTAAACTTATGATCAATTAGTTAATTGCTATCGCAGTTACTTTGTATTGAGAAAGAATGGTTTGTAGGAAGAATTAAGTCATCAAAAATCACCGGTCCCAAAGAAGCAGCACAGCCACAAAGCAGCCGTAGTAAAAAGACACGGGACAAAGCGCAATGACACAAGCAGCGTCGGCGGCTCGAGGGGGACGGTCGGATGTGTTGGGTCCATTCTGTATTTGCGTCCGCCCTGCTCCAATTGCAAGCGAGATCATGCCTCGGCGTGACCGTGCCTCGTCTGCATGCCGGCGGCCCTCGCCTCGTGCCGCGACGCCGTCTTCTCCCGCGAGAGCCGAAGGGCCAGAGGCTACTGGGTGTTTAAAGAGGGCTGTTCGCTAGACGGGAAGCTTCGACGTGGGACAGGAAGCTGATGCCACCCTGCGACCAAAATACTCCCGAGCTAACGGGGTATTTCCTTACACCAGGTCCTGCCTATGCCTGACTCGCTGCATGCCATCCTCCTCCTCAACCTCCTCCTGCTGATCCTCCCGCTCCTCCTCCTACTACCTCCTCTTCCTCTTCCTCTGCCTTTTCTTCCTCCTCTACTTCTTCCTCCACCTCCTCTTCCTCTTCTTCCCTCCTCTTCACTCCGCCCACCTCCCTTTTCCCTCCTTCCTCCTCTTCTTCTTCTTCTTCCTCCTCTTACTCCTCCTCCTCCTTCCTCTTCCTTATACCGTGTACTGCATGGCTGTCATATCCTACCTCGACTGCGTTTTGTTACCTCCTTACATGCTAGTTTGTGTCAATACTACACATTAATAGAGCAAAAACTAAACTTTCTTTATCAGTGCTTGCAGGGTAGTCTGACCTGCCCTCTTCCTGTCCTCTCGCCCTTCCCCCTACCTGGCCTGGGAAAGCAAACACACTTCCCCCACTTGTACCCTGTACTACGCAAGCACAGCCAGACTACTCTGATTCCGCCATAAACTATCTCTAAACAGTTTACGATCCTCCAGTTAATTATGCACAGAGGAAAGTAGTCCGCATAGGCACTGGCTTTCCGTCTGGCACGCTCGCCTCTGCCAGTCCCCTCCCTTGCCCGGATGCCCAATGTTTCTTCCTGTCCACCTCCACCCGTTATCACGATGCCCTGTGCCTCCTCTTTGTGTGTTCGCGCAACAGTCATTATGCGAATTTCAAAAATGACACATCATTTTCTTACACTAAAATTCACTATCCAGCAACTAAGATGTAACTCACACTGGCAACATACTTCTGCTATTCTATGACAGTCCTCATCTGACACTAAGAATATCATTTTACCCGCCAATAGGAATTAAATCCCCTAGTTTCTACTGACATTGTTCATCGACCCTAACCCCCCCTCCTGTTCCCCTACTGAGGAACAGGAGGAAAGGATATGTCCTGCTGCGCTTTTCCTGGGTTAAATGGCATTCTAAGTGTTGTTTTGCTTGCGTAAATATTTATCTCTTTCTTCATCTCTCCCAGTATTTCTTCATTTTATTTAATAAACCATTTCTTATTATTCCGTCTTCGTTCTCTCCGCAAAAAGTTCTCTCCTCCGCCCTTCTGAACACCCTCCCACCCCCAGCCTCACCTCCATCCCCCCCCGGTGCCCTTGCCCTCCCCCACCGCGTTGTTTTTCGGCTATTTAAGGAAGTTGTCCCCCGCACCGCCGCCGCGCCCCGGGAGCTCTCTCGCCGCTGCCGTGTGTATGGTCGTAGGGCACTTATGAGCGTTTGGCGCTGAGTGGCAATTTTGCATCTATTGTGCGGTTAGATTTCTTTTTCTTTTTCAGTGTTTGATGGTTAGGGTCGATGGTCTTTTTTTGGGGAAGAGATATGAGAGCATTCGGGGAACACAGGAAGGACATTTCCTCTTTTCATTTTTTATTTATTTTTCTAACGTCTGCGGATACCAAGAAAATTAGTGTTGGCCTTGATTCTGCGAAACTCGTCTGTATGATGCCAGTGTCAGTATCTGGGGTAGCTAGGAATTTGGCATGTGCGTTAAAGTAAAAAAAAAATATATTTATATGAAGTATGAAGAAAGAGGACATAACATTAAGCTGGATAATATTAATGATACTAATATTACTGAAAATAACAACCATAATTAGACAAAAAATACAAAACACAACACAACGGCACCCAAAGAGGATAAAAGCAAGCCCCCCCCCCCACCAATCATGAAAAAAGACCAGAGGTTTTCCTCACGCCCAAGCAGAAGGGAGGAATGTCGCCCTTGTGCTCACGCCCTCTTCCAATTGCCGTGTCCTCTTTCGGGCGGGGGAATGGGGAGGAGGGACTGGGAATCACCTCAGCACGGCGGGCGGGAGGCCGTCGGAAAGGGACAAAACGTCACTTGGCCGCCGGTGTCTGGGAGGCCTGGTTATAGCGGTGATGTATTGGTGGTGATGACGGTGGTGGTGGTGGTTATGGTGATGGTGATGGTGATGATGATGATGATGATGATGATGATGGTGATGATGATGATGATGATGATGATGATGATGATGATGATGATGATGATGATGATGATGATGATGATGATGATGGTGATGATGATGATGATGATGATGATGATGATGATGATGATGATGATGATGATGATGACGATGATGATGATGATGATGACGATAGTTATAACCTAAACAATGATAGCAAGAAGAAGAAGAAGAATAAGAAGACAACAACAACAATAATAACAATAAAAGTAATGCTTTTGTAATAATAATAATAAAAGTAACCGTATAATAATAATAATAATAATAATGATAAAATAATAATGTTAACGAAAATATATCTATTAAAGGCTACCCTACACGCTGACATTACATTTTCTGTGACTGACCGTTTCAGCGCCTCGTTTTCAAAACGAAACGAAAGAAAATCAAATTGTACCTTTGCAACTCCGCTGCGTAGACACAATTGGAACTGAAATCCACACTCTTCTAATCACCAAAATTCCCCATTTCTTTGCCAGTAACTTGAGACCTGAATTGTGCGTGATCGCTTGAGGAAATGTTTAGCTCTGCGGTTAGGAAAGCTCTCTCGATCTTGTGCAGCGCCTCGTGTTGGTTGGAAAGCCAGGTTACCTGTGAATTATAAGCATGAATCAATTTAATGTACTGCTTCTTCTAATTCAGTTCGTTTCGATACGAAATAAGTCAATTTCGGCAAAGGTTGTCTATGGATGTTCTCTGCAATGAGCAGGCGGATTCTTTGGTGTCTGAGTCGTGCAACTAACCAAAAGGAGAACAGCCAGAAATAATATCTGGGTCAGGACAGTTCCGACACGAGGACCACACCGGGCAAAAACAAATACTTGTCACTGATTATCCTTACTTCACTTCGTCTTGTTCAGCCTTGAAGCTTCAAGAATGCGGAGTAAAACAACAAAGACATTTTTTTATGACTGTCTTTTCAGTTTATTCGCAAGGCGTAATATATCTGGTGTAGACGTGACACTATGTTCCTATTTTTTCTGCCATACTCAAATCTTAGAGGCTCGCCCCGTGATTACTCATCACCTGGCATGGCAGATGAGGAGCGCAGGGCGAACTACGCCTCTTCCTCTTCTAGCATGTTCTCCGTGAGTAAGTGACGCAGCCGGCATGGCATTTGGAGAATAAACACGACCGAGTGTTGTGCGTACTTTTCACTCAATTACGTCTTGATTGTAAATTCTCTCATGCGTGACCCTGCTTACGAGCAACCTATGTTGACTTATATCAAACTACCTTCAGTTCCTCACATCCTTATGTTGAGACCCACGCTGGGTGGTTCTTTAATGCTTCGTCAGTGCAGCTGCTTGGATGGTTGTCTTTTCAGCTCTTAGAAAGTGGAGTTTTGCTGTGCAAGTTGCTTCTGTGTGGCCAAATCTGCATGAAATACAGAGTTTATGGTGTAAAAGTTAGGAGTTAGTAAATTTCAGCGTCAGGTGGTGGTTGCCTATTGGAGCCCCGCCAGGGCTGCGTCATGGGCCGTTCCTCCCCGTCGTAGTATTTACCCTCCCCACAAGCTACTCCCCTTTGCTGTCCTTCCTTCATTCGGGTCCCCGCTATTTTTCCTCCCTTGATTTGCGTGCCATCGACCCAAGGTCTTCATACATCAATGTCTGGCATACCCTGTACGCTGATATTGTAAATAGACATTTCTTAAGCGTGTCCTGGCCTGATGACCTCTTAACTCTTCCTGACGCATTCTGACCGTCTTGATATATGACAGCATACAATTACGTTGTGGCGATAGCGGCCAGGGATCACTAAAAAGCATTAAGAAAGAGCTAAAGACATCAGCAATCGTCGAACCACTTCTCAAGCAGATTTATGGCAATGATTAGAGTGAAAAAACAAGCCCGGGAACTGCACCACTGCAAAAGTAAGCAAACTAGCATGCACGTGTTTAACCAGACGCTTTGAGCTTCCTCCTCAACATGTGTTCCGACGTAACCTTCTCCACGTGACCAGGGGCTGCGAGGCTGCTTCTACGTGAGTGCCTCCGGCCTGGCACCGCCACGGAGCCAACAGGTGGACGCTCGCTCTGCCAGAGTCGTCACCGCCATGTTGCACACGTCTGCTGCCAACTTTGAATCCAGTATAACATTTTTTTGGTCTGTGATTTTTTGCTTCTTCTGCGAGGAAGAAGGAAGACAAGAAAACAGGAAATATATATATATATATATATATATATATATATACATATATATATATATATTTTTTTTAAGAAGTGAAACTAACTTATACCACGGATACACCCGTTATTAGTTGGTAACGAAAAACACAACAGAATACACACACACACACACATACATTCCGATAGTGCTGTTAAACATCTGACGTATTTGTAGCTCCATTGCAATTAGAAATAATTACAACAGAAAGAAACAAAGAGCAGGCATGTCTAAAGGCAGCACTAGAATTAAGACAGAAGGGTGACCCGAGGACCACAAACGGCCATGCATACCTACTGTCACGACGACACTTCGTGGCCTGAGTGTGTGGACGCTTGGCGACCCTCAGGGACGGGCGATTGCACAGGTAGACAGAGGCAGAAGGACAGCCACGGCCAGGTGAGAACAAGGAATCTGACAAGTTCGCTCGAGCGCACGCGCGCCACTGTCTGGTGGCACACGCTACATACCCATTGCTGGCAGTCAGTGCCAAGATATCTAGATGCAGTTTCTGTCTGCCAGCGTATTAGATAAAAATGGTTGATGTTGTTTTATAGTCTCCAAATGATGTGCAATATTTTAAAACCCGAGGAAGTTGATAAATCGGATTATGATAAACTAGTTCGATTAATTAAAAGCCGATTAGGAATATATGGATAGATTTCATTAAAATATTGGCCAACCGTCAAATCTTTCATTTTGAGGAGTGGGTCAAAGCAGATTGGCACTACGGTACTTGCTGTGCAATAGGGCGTTAAGATTTACACCCGCCTCTGCAGGGTGCGAAGGAAGGGGCATGCGTCGGCCGAAGCCACAGGGCAAAGTAGGGTACAGTGGGCAGGTCCCTCGCAAAGCTTTAGGGTGGCGGGGGCGCCGGAGGGCTTTCAGGGATGGGCTGGAGGAGGGAGCACCAGGTTAGTGGAGAGCGAGGGCACATCAGACATGTTGGGGGAGGCAGGGCATCAGGGTGGCGGTGGTACCAAAATAGGTGTTGGGTAGGCAGCACGTGGCGACGGTGGTCCGTGCCAACCACCGGCCGCAGCCACCAGTGCCTCCACCACCACGCAAGGAACAAGTGGCACTGCTCACATGTGCGGCCTTTTCGACCGAGTGACGAGTGTTCCTCCTTACCAAACGTGCTCAAAGGTGAACTAGCGGTGCCTAGCTATCCTGTGAAATGCACGGCCAGAGCGCCCTGTGAACTGACCATCGAAGGCGTCTTATTCTTACGTGGTGTTTTGGCATTACAGGTATGGGAGAGGCGAGTGTGATGTACAACGTCCCGGGGACGGTGCCCCCCATGTCGCCGCCGCAGGGCGAGACCCCCTGGCCGCCTTCACCCGCGGGGCCTCACGATTCCCTCACGCTGCTCGCTGACATCGCCCTTGTGTGCGCTGACAAGCCCTGGCTGGCGGCCTTGCGACCCGAGGACCTTCCCGCCCGCTACACCACGCCTACGCCTGCGCCGACGCCCACACCCGTCAGAGACACAACCACACCCGTCCTCGAACTGGACGCCCACACTACCATCATCACGGTCGCGCCTCAGGCGGAGCAGCCCCTCAACCTGAGCACAAGCCCCCCTCGAAGCCCTGCCCCCGCAGCGCCCACGCCCCCTTCCACCCCTCCTCCACCTGCCGTCCGGGACGCCCACGTGTGTCCTGAGTGTGGCAGAACTTACTCGACGTCGTCCAACCTCGCCAGGCACAGGTAAGATCAACACATTGCCCCGCGAATCATCCGCATTTCAAGCTTATATCACTTGATACATTCCTTCTGCTGTCTGTAGGTGTTCTTTCATCGCAGTAAGGTTCTCAGTACTCATGTCGCTAGTTTGTGAATGAGCCAATTGTTTACAATGGACCTCGTGAGGTGAACACTTGTTGGTTATGGTGCTTGATCAATCTTGGAACAATTAATTATGAAAATAATTGATGAGTAATCGTCATAATTCCTACATAGTTTTGTTAAGAACCCGATATGAAACTCACCAGTAAGAAAAAAAATGATCTCGCTTGACTTTTTCAACAGCCGACATAGAAACATTCAGTCTAAAGAAATTTAACAAAAAGAAAAGGAAAATTATGTGGACTTGGCAACTATGAGGTTATTCGCGTTTCCTGTTGTCACCGGTAGGTGGCAGGTGTGTCATCGGTAAACAAACATGGTCCCCCACTGAAACAGCGTGGTTTAGGGGGGACATTGTATATGTAACAAAAACTAAATTCACGAGAGTTAAAGACCACATTGAAAACACAATGCTACTTTTAACAAAAACGAAAAGGGAAAATCATCACGAGAGATTTGGCTCGCGACAAGTACTTGGCCTAAAATAGCTCCGAAAATATCTTCTCGGTTGTATAATAGGTGGTCAAGTTGTCACCAGCCAGATATTTACTCCTTTAGATCCGTGTTTGTTTTACTCTGGATTTTACATCTTATACCTCTTTTGTTTTGTGTCTTGTCAGTTATTTGCCTTTCTCTCTCTAGTATCAAGCGACGGTGCGTTGTTTATAAGCGAGAGAGACAGCATGTAGTAGTAATGATGGCATGGCTATCAAACGGCAGCCGAAGAAGCTATGCACTCACCTTGACACCCTATCCCCACAGGCAGACTCACCGCTCGCCGGACGACAAGCGCGCAGCTCGCAAATGTCCGTATTGCGATAAGGTGTACGTGAGCACGCCCGCCTTCAGCCAGCACATGCGCACCCACAACCAGGGCTGCAAGTGCCCCACCTGCGGCAAGTGCTTCTCCCGCCCCTGGCTGCTGCAGGGACACATCAGGACACACACAGGTGAGGCGACGGTCACAATTTCTCGATTTTCGTGTTACATTCGATTGTCTTGGAAACAATCTATTTATACGGTCTGATTTCTCGTGCTCAATGAGGCAATTTATATTGCAGGAGAGAAGCCCTTCCGGTGCAGCATGTGCGGGAAGGCTTTCGCCGACAAATCCAACCTGCGCGCGCACGTGCAGACTCACTCCAGCGTCAAGCCTTTTGCCTGCACGCGCTGTGGCAAATCCTTTGCTCTCAAGTCCTACCTGTACAAGCACGAAGAATCGTCCTCTTGCATGAAGCTGCACCGCGCCCTGGGACGTGGTGCAGCCCCTTCCCGCCCCGCAACACCCACATCCACACCCACTGTCGCCACCCACACCACCGAGCTCTCGGGGGCAACGCCCGTCCACCCGCAGCAAGCGCCCACGGTCCAGCCCAACACGAGCGTCCGAGCGACCACACGGGCCATGCACACAGTCACCATCCTGCGGTCCGCGTCGCACGTGGCCACCGCCCGTGTGCACTGAGGCCTCAAGTCTGGCCACGAGGGCCCCTAAGGCGCTCCACTTGGCTGGAAGCTTATCAGGATGTGGCGGGTCGCCGCCGCTGGTGGTGGGGGTCGGTGCAATAGTGCCTTGGGAGTGAGGCCGGACGACGGCAATACTTAATCTTTACTAGTCGCTTGTCAGGGACTAAGATTTACTTCGTATGTGGCTTTCAAGCCTATGGGATTCCTTAATTCGGATTCCAATGTCATATCATGAGAGAGAGAGAGAGAGAGAGAGAGAGAGAGAGAGAGAGAGAGAGAGAGAGAGAGAGAGAGAGAGAGACTGTAAGGGAGAGAGCCATGGGGGACCAGAATAATCACAGTCTGTGCTCATTGATTTCCCTAGAGTAAGTCGATTAGATTTTAGTTTGATACTGAACCTAAGAAATATTCAGATTATTAAATAATGTACATAGTTCCTATCATTTAGATGAAAATCTTATCGGAAATGCTTAGCATAAACTGTAACTTCTACTTAGAAAGTTTGATGGCTAGGATCATATTCTAATGTAGAACTGAATTTTTGTATGATTAGGCATGGAAATTGATAAGTTTTGTTGAGGGGGAGGGGGGTACCATGGGGTGGGTAGAGAGATAGGTGCAT
>NC_061852.1:28160534-28168034 GCF_019202785.1 Penaeus chinensis | reverse complement strand
GTAGGTATGTATGTATATGTATGTTTATATTGAAGTGTAATGTATGCACTACACATATATTTATGTAATTTACCTTCCTGGGCCGTGTCTTTTTTCTTTTTCTTTTTAAAGACCGGGGCCGTTTTTATTTTTTATTTTTTCCTGTCTAAATTCCATAACTGTACTAGTTGTAGTTTTGAGTATAATACAAATCAAGTAAAAAAAATATGATTTACAAGCATTAAATATGGCTATAAAGTTGCCATGAAATAATTTCCTAAACCGATTCACACTTCCAAATAGAAGTCTTTTTTGTAACATCTCCGAAACCCCTAACACTTTACGCGAACATTATTGGAACCTGCTGAAACACCTTTTCATTTTGTACCTCTACCTTGATAGTGTGATACACTCCGGTCAGCCAATCAGAGCGCGATATTTTTCAGATATATTTCACGTAGCCTCCGATACGGATTTATATTTTCATGAACTACAAATCGTTTCGTTTGTTTCTTCAAACAAAAAAGTCATATATAAAGATTATAAAATGGTTCTGTGCCTGCTGAGCACTACATCACATGCAGGTTCACTCTACTTGGGTAAACTTTTAAGTCAATAATCACGGTCGCTCTTTAAAATCATTCTGTATTTCTATCATATGACCTCATAGACTCTAAAATATCAAAGGCAGAGCTTAGTGTCTTGATCTGTTGATATATTACAGGCAATAAGGTAAATAATAATCAATTTGTCTACGACTCGGATTGTATGTGAACACGGAGCTCACCGGCGGTGGATGCGATAAAGGCAGAACTTCAAGTAACACTTCCACTTTCCATATGAAGAACAAGGGAGTATTTTTTTTTTAGAACCTGAGAAATGAATTTAAAATCAGCCTTGCGAAGCGAAAATCATGCAAGCATGTTAAATAGTTATTGGTTTTCCATTGACTTTTTCTGTGAAATAAAGATTCTGCAAGTCAGAACTAACGTCGACGATCTCGTACCGACCGTGATACATCAAACAATGTATCAAAGTGTTAAGGGTTTCAGGATGCTTCAAAAAAGGCCTTCAATAAGACAAGACAAACAACCTTCATAAGACAAATTTCGGAAATGCTTACTTTAGATTACATAATTGCATTTAGGGCTAAATCGGATCAACTTGCATACTTTGGCTTCATCCAGGGTCAAGTCATTACCAGAGCACCTCTTTCTAACCAACTTTCATAAGTACAGTTGACTTTCACTTCCTTAACTCGGTTAATCGTACTCCTAATTATCATGCTTTAAGACTGATATTCGCCAGTGTTTAGCCAGCAGCGCATATAACCACAACGTACTTGCTAATACTGACTAGTAACAAGTAAACCATTAATAAACTAATTAGTATATATATATATGTAAGTCTAAGAAAAGATGCATGAAAGATCACTCCATCAACAGTATACGTTTTGCTTTCTTCCTTCTGGATTCGGGAAGCAGCCAAGTGACTATGAGCGCAAACCTGTATAGACCTTCGTATGTAGGCCAATTTAACGAGCTACTTAGTCATTAAATTTTTATCATAAGAGGATGGTTGAAAAAGTCCTACGTGTTATTGAGAAAAAAAATCATATAGCTAGCGAATACAAAATCAAAATAAAATAAAACGAAGTAGAAAAAGAAGCTAATTTCTAGAAATGGACATTAAAGAACTAAACTGGAAAAACCTCTTCCTCCCTTTCGTCATTCATCTTACTTTTCCTTCTTTATCATATTGCAAAGTCAATGTGAAATTTACGATCACAGTGACACTTAACTTGATCTACTATTTCAAAATAATCATTCATTGTTTACAGATATATATTTCATGATTCCTTGCAGTTCTCTAAAACCTCAAAAAGAGACATAAAATAAAAATAACAACATAAGGGTTGAAAAAAGAAACGTTTCTTTGCCACACCTAGTTTGTTTTGTTTGTGTATGTGTACAGTCTATTACGCCTTTATGGGAAGAGTACTTACATATATGGAAATATGATATCTGTACCCGATATTTTACAGACACCTTGATAATCTTGCTGTCGGTGCTGCTCCTCTCCTGCCTGGTCGAATGGTGCTGGAAGCCGATCCTGTTCCTGAAGTGCTCCTCCGACAACGGTCCAACAGACGACGACGCCGTTCCGATCGAACCGAGCACGCCCTTGGTTAACGCGGAAGAACCACCTTCGTATGACCAGGTCATCCTGCAAGATCGTCAGTCGAGTGTGCTCTCTCTGGCAGAATTGCAAGGCTCGAGACAACTTCAAGGCTCTGTGCCGGGACATGGACCCCCAAGTGAGGAGGGGGAGAGTGAGGGCCAAAGACACAGCTCAGGTCACGGGGCTCCTCCTGCATATTCGCCGTACTCTGTAGCGAACGAAATCCAGCTATCGGTAGATGGACTGCCTAGTTATAATGACGTTGTTGCTTCGATGCAGGAGACTACACGTCACAGATCAGAATCCAATTCTAATGACGGATACTCAGTGTTCATATAGTGTAGTGATTTTGTTGCCGTTAAAGCTTGAATTTGTGCGTTTTTAACTATTTAAAATAGTAGACAGAAAGATTAATCTGCCAAGAAAAGTAAGAACTCGAATATACGGCACGATAAAACTTGAAATAATTATTTACAACAACCTTGCAAAAGGCTTTAATCCATGAACTCCCTCGCAATGGATGTTGCAGTGCATTCTTCCGAAAGACTTATTTGGCAAATGGAGACCATCTGGCCGAGTGGATGCCCCTCCTAACCTCGAACCGCGGTCGGAACACACACACACACACACACACACACACACACACACACACACACACACACACACACACACACACACACACACACACACACACACACATTGCCGTATGTATACCAATACGTAATCTACGATTACAACTCGTAATATGAATATTACTATTTTCCGCTCTTTCGAAAAATGTGGCAGTATGTTTTTTATTCATATATCATCGCCGTGCTAGTAACTGTTTTGGTGCAGAACACAAGGCCAGAGTTGTTTTAGACTTCAAGGTGGGTATGTCCTTTGTCATTCAGCAATGTAAAGGCACATATTTTGTTATTTTCTTTATACACTGTCAGAACAACGTACATAAGAAAAGAGATAGGCACGAAAAGGGAGCCACAACTAGGTTTGTAAACACAATTGTCTAGGATTTTTGGACAAAATGAAGGTTCAGACTTAAGATATTGTATCAAAAGTCTCTTGTGGATTTCTGAAAAAATAACGCATCTTATATTCGCAATACTAATGATTCTGGGCAGCAAAATGTGCTAAATCATTTTTTTGCAATAAGCAGAGAACCATAGAGTATCCTATCCTGTCAACGCTACTCCCATGGACTCACACGTTAACTATACCTTGGATAGAATGGCAGAAAAACATTGTAACCCTCTCAGGAAGCAGGTCATCATCCCTTGCCCCTAAAATCAGACAAACTGACAGACAGGACATGCAAGGATAGGCCACGACAACACAATCGAGCAGAAATAAAGCAAGCTATGGCGTACCGCCCCTTGTCCAGATAAGATCGCTGGTAGGGATTATAGCGTCATACTCTTCTTAAAATATGTCGGTTTTCTGCCGACATAGGGAACACATGTTCAGCAAATGGAAAATAATAGTTCCCCTTCTAATATGCTACATTTTCTATAAACAACGGAGGTTTTATTGTCATCCAGCCTTTAGTCTACCCCGTACTAGAAAATAACGGGGTAGACTAATCTAAAGATTAGTCTACCCCGTCCACATGGTTCATTGGAGCGGATTATAAATAATGGATTTAAAAATTATAATAATAGTAATTCCAATAACAGTAACAATTTTAACTGGAATAATAATAATAATATTAATATTAATAATAATAATAATAATAATAATAATAATAATAATAATAATAATAATAATAATAATAATAATAATAATAACAATAACAATAACAACAATAATAACAATAATAATAATAATATTAATAATAATAATAATAATAATAATAATAATAATAATATTAATAATAATAATAATATTAATAATAATAATAATAATAATAATAATAATAATAATAATAACAATAACAACAGTAATAATAACAATAATGATAACAATAACAACAACAACAATAATCACAATGGCAATACTAACAAAAATAACAATAACAGAATAAGAATAACGGTAATGATGACGATGCCAATGCAGTAACAACAACATAAAGACGTTTTTGTTGTGAAAGTTGCATTAATAAGAATGTCTCAGTAAATCTGATAAAAAATACTGTTTATTAGAACTGACGAACGCAGCGTGAATTTGACGATTCAGTTTCTGTCACACGCACACTCAGAAGCATTATTTATTAATAAATATAAATAATTACAACTTATTTGCGAGCATTACACACGCAATGAATCACAGACACAGACACAGAGACAGACACACAAATCAAGGTCATGGAAGATTCGAATGACCCGACCCGATCCTAACCGTATAAACTTTCACATAGATCGCCGTATGAATGAAAAACCTTCCCAACTCTGGGCTTTCTCTCCGGATCCCAATCTCCGTATTCTCCAAGATGTGGGATCCGCCCCCCCCCCCATACCCTACCAATTACCGCATTTCCTACCCAACTGCTTCATCAATTACAATATTCTGCATATCGGTACAATTAAAGGTGCAAATTTGCCTTACCTCTTAGTTGAAGGAAAGGGTGGTTGGGAAGTGATGAGCCTCTCACGATTTTCTGCAGCTGGAACACTGTAATTGTGCTTCATTAATAGTGTTATCTTTGAGATCGTAACAATTTCATCTAGAAGTCGTTTCCACCAGACCATTGGGAAAAAAAAAAAAAACTCGAAAACACAAGTAGCACTGTAAACAACCAAAGTTTGAAACGAGAGGCGAGTACTGACCACAGAACTGCCAATTTTGCCGGTAGATGGCTGTGTGACGCCTTCGTAAAGCCCTAAGCATTTAGACACGTTTTCTTTCTCATGTGAAATGGAAGGATGATGGGAAATTGATCAAAACCTAAATAATTTTAGTCAGCCTAATTCCTTGCAGATTTCACAAGACATAACAAATGTATTTTTGTGATTTAATATCCTATTAGCCGAGTGGTCTCCAGGGATTTGTAGGCTCTGGAACAACATGAATCGTTAGGAAACGCCATACTTTAAAGAAAAGAAAAATGATACGTAATAATACGTCTATTGTAACGCAAAACTTGTATGCTTGTAAGTCCAATTATTTTTTGATTTTTATATATCTAAAAATGACACAACATTTTTCAGCATATGTGAAATTATTAAAGTTAGTTATTGTCATAATACGGTCTGCAAAAATGCTTTTATCACCTTTGTGGTCTTTATTGATAATGCACAGGGAATACAGAAATTATATTTGAATTATGGCGACTAGATATCAGATGCCACTTTATAGCCGATATCTCCACAGAAAATATGGAATGACTTTTCGCAGTGTGCAGTGAAACCATCACAACAAAATGAATAGATGATATATTGAAATGATATATGTTTATTTGCAGTGCTAGAGACATTCTATATTATAAGTTTTATTATATATTGCCCTGCTATATGCTATATATATAATGAATAGGAAATAAATGTGAATGTTAAACTTCACACCGTAAATATGTTATTGAAAATGGAAACAGTCAAGCATCAGTGTGTTCTTTGATAGGACAAATGGATCCAACCGGCCCTTTTGTACTACTGTGATTTTCAGGGGATGATAACTGGGTTATTCTTAAATGGTATCTTCACCGTTAGCCTACAAACTTAACCTTTGAGATGCGTAAAGATATTAGCTATATGCACTGGTATGTATGATTATTCAAGGAAGTTAGTGTTAATAGCTCATAGCTCATAGAACATAATTTTGTGTTTTATTTATATAAAAGGATGTAATATTATGTTGTTCTGATTTATGCAGTAATGCATATGGCATTGTTCGTATCCCAAATTGTATTTTCCTTTTATTTGATTTTATAAGGTGATTTACTTAGATTATCATTATTTATTATTTATTATCATTATTATTATTATTATTATCATTATTATTATAATAATAATTATTATTATTTTATTATCATTATCATTATCATTTTTAGTATCAATTATCATTATTATTATTATTATTATTATTATTATTATTATTATTATTATTATTATTATTATTATTATTATCATTATTATCATTATTATTATTATTTTTATTATTATTATTATTACTATTATTATTATTATTATTATTATTATTATTATTATTAGTATCATTATGATAACTATTATTGTTATTACCATTATCATTATCATTTACATCTGCATATTTATATTCGCAAATATGCACTGTAAAATCGGTTATGGATGATGGTTATAAACTCTTTTGCGTCCGTTTCAAAATATTCAGGTTTCTATTATCATCCTTATATTTGGACACTGTAAATGTTTCTGATTTAGTGTAAATTAATCAATATATAAGTCTTCATGAACTATGCTTTTCAGTATATCATCATACTTCAAAAATAAAAAGGTTACCCTCTCAAACATTACATTTTCTATGATAGTGTTTTATTTCCTTTAAAGTTAACTGGGTAAACTATTATTATTTTGCTCCTGGCGCAGTTTATATTTCAATTAAGAAATACAAATAATGTTTTGAGAAATGTATCTGAATATGCTATGAACAAGTGTGTTCATGAATACTGCAGGTACTGTGATTCAGTTGCAACCATAGTAATAGGCATAACGGTATTTAGAATTATGATTATATTCGTAACTGTATCCGAACATAATATCAATAAGGATAAAAAAGTATAAATTATATTTCAATCTATAAATTTTCAAGTCGAGTTCACTTACTAACAATACCTATAACAATGATTTCAGAATAGGGCCGAAATAAATTTGGGTAGGCCTTTACAAAAATATTCCTGACAGCTTTCCCATCAGGAAGAGAGAGATGCCAATTCTTTGGTCCGACAGAGTGACCCTTTTGGAAGAAAACCAGGTGTGTTCTAGTAGTTCATGCGTGTTTGGCGAGGCGATCAAGCGTGTCCTTCGTGGATGCAAGGGTTTAGTTTAAAGGTTTAAAAGGTTTAGTTTGATTCCGAAGTCTGGTTAGATATATATGATGAACAGTGGCTTTATTTAAGCATCTGTATGTTCCTGTTTTGTCCTATCTCTCCAAGAAGATTTCGCCATCTGCGTATTTTTTGCAAATCCTTCACTAATTTGATTTTCACTTATTATTTTGAGGAGATGGTTATTCATTTCGATACTTTAGGAAACCCATTACATGATCCGTTACAATAAACTTAATCTTAAAAAGAAATAAAGATGAAAGCCGTTTTAAGGAGAATCAACTAATTGAGAATTTCATCAATAGGAGCATACGATTAACTCGGCCCGCAAAAGGTAATGAAACACAGTCTATCAATCAACAGTATTTAATGCTGTACAAAACGAG
>NC_061852.1:28150534-28155534 GCF_019202785.1 Penaeus chinensis | reverse complement strand
CCATCTATGGGTCGTCCGCCATCCCTTGGCCGCCCGTCGGCCCTGGGACGCCCGCCATCCCTTGAGCGCCCCCCGTCTCTTGACCGCCCGCCGTCCCTGCTGCGTCCTGGCCACATCGTCGGTCGTCTTGGCCACATGTCTGATCCCGACATAGTGGGCCGTCGGGGGCCCATGTCTCGGCCGCCTGGCGGAGGGAGGGGCCATATGTCCCGCCCTCCCATCTGGTCTCCGGGTGACATTGGGGGTTCGAAACTCCTCTCGTAGAGCCTCAGGCCATCGACGACCGAATCAATCAGCTGCTGGCGGGAGCTGCCCAGGCGGTCCCTCCATGAGACCAGCATGTCCGCTGCTACTTGCTCCGTTGATCCTGCCGATGTAAAGCCTGGGTCAGTTTATATAAATATATCTATTAAATACAAGGCAAACAAACTCATGTGTACGAATAGGTAAACATGTAACAATAGGATAAATCGGTTGACGCCGAATATAATGAAGAACATATTATAATGGCCAGTGTTCATGGCACTGAGCGGCGACTTACCGATCATGACAGGCACTTGTGGCTTGGACGGGATGAAGGGCACAACGAGACCATCAGCCAGGAGCCATGGGCGGCCGTAGGGGCGGCGGTACTCAAGCGAGGGCGCCTCCATCACGTTGCGGGCCGGCGTGGTTTCGAGGCATCGGACTGTGGAGCAATTGAGCGACTCCACCAGCTCGGGGTCTGCCTCCCGCCACGAGTATTCGGGGTGGAGCGGCGCCGTGCCGGTGATCCAGGCGGAGTGGATCAGGCGATGGCCCTGAGACGAGGAAAGGAGGGGCCAGGCCATCGCCGCCCCCGCTTGGTGGCCCAGGAGCGTGATGCGGCCAGGGTCTCCGCCGAAGTGCTCCACGTTGCGCTGAACCCACTTGAGGGCCGTCAGGAGATCCGAGACGCCCTGGTTGCCGGAGGTGTGAGGGTAGGTCGATGCCGCGAGTCGGGGGTGCGGGAGGAAGCCCAGCATTCCTCGGCGGACCTGCGGGGCAACGAGGACGATCCGGCGCTCCTTCACGACCGTGGTGGCGCCGCTGAGCAGCCAGGGGCGCCGAGTGTCTCCTCCGAGGCTTATCCCGCCCACGTACACCACGACAGGAAGGGGAGAGTCGTACCCAAGTTGGGGCGTGAACACATCCAACAGCAGGCAGTCCTCGGATCCTTCTACTACTGCACCCTACGAGTTAGAAAACAAATCGGAGGAAAACACGATGAAGTAAAACGGTATAAAAATCTAGCAACAAAAAAAAAAAAAAAAAAAAAATGAACATACGAGCATACTCAAGGATACGTTTTCTATGTTACAAGTCCCTAATCTCTATATCGTACTTTTGCCATCTATAGATACGTGTAATTTTGGGTACTACTGTTACCTGAGTGTCGTAGCCCCAGCAGGGTCGTGTCACGTTGGCCAGGTAGGTCCCCGTCCAGCAGTCCTCCAGCGACGTCTGCAGCTGCGACTGTCGAAACCTGTATCGGCCTACGGGAGGGATGGCGTAGGGAAGTCCGCGGAACACGTAGGCGTTGTTCTCAATCACTCTGAGAAAGGGGGAGGCTCGTTACTCTATCTGCCTTGAAAAGGTTCCGATTCCACCTATAACTTTTGTTATGCTTATTACGAGTCATCAGATGATTTTCATCGGTTTATTATTATTCCTCAGCCCATATGGTAAGGACGCATATCTCCTAGATATGTTAGAAGCACCCTACTTTTATATTCCTACACTATGAAAAAAATGACTCCTAAAAAGGGAAAGGCTCGCTACCCTTGGGCGAGACCGCACGCCGTAACGGTTGTGACGTGCGGGTGATGGACTCGAGGGTCCGGCCCGAAGAACGCGCCCCGCGACGTCGAGGCCACAATCACTATCGTCACCACCAGCACAATCAGCACGATGGTACAACCTGGAACCGCAGAATACGGTGGGGATCACGGGAAATCTACTCTGCATAGGAATGCTAAGATGTGGGTCGCTAAAGAAGCTGAATTGTTATATAGGGTTAATGCATTGTCATATTTATTTAAAACAAATTGTGTAAGATATCATCAAAGATATGTATCATTCTCCTCTCTCTCTCTCTCTCTCTCTCTCTCTCTCTCTCTCTCTCTCTCTCTCTCTCTCTCTCTCTCTCTCTCTCTCTCTCTCTCTGTACGTCCGCTCTGACCTATAATGACCCTTGTGGAGGCCAGAGAGGAGAGCATGCGCTCCATCAGCGTCCTGGCGCGACCCTTTCTCCTGGAGTTGGGCTGGTCGAGCTTGGGGTCCCGCACCACCGACACCCCCGGGTCGAACAGGTCCAGGTAACGAGGCTCCCTGTGATACCCCGCGTCGTGGATCTGAAGGGGGAGAATGCAAAACGAGCGTTAAAGCGTCTGCGGAGGTGGTTTTATGGACACTGTGGGACAACTGCTGTTCTCTCTATATATACAGTCAGAGGTAATGCCCTTCAAATATCTGATCTCTGTCGATGTCCCCCTCGAGTGCTTCCTTCATCCATTTTTCAACCATCCCTCCACTAGATCATTCGCACGCTTCCCCCCTCCCCCCCACGTACCTCCGGTTCCGAGTAGGGAGAGGCGGAAGCCCCGTAGGGATCGCTGCTGGAGGGGTCGCGCAGCGGGTCCTTGAGGGGGTCTTTGTAGGTGGGGTCCTTAAAGGCGCCCTCGGTCACGGACACGCCCCTGTCACTCCTGCCCGGGTCGGTGCTCCCCACCCGCCCACCACCGCGCTGTGGAAACAAAATTATCAGGTTTTAACTTTCCTCGATTTCAGCAGTTAAAGGAGAAGATACCAGGCAACTTATCTCTTACATCATAATATTCACCAGCATTGATATGAGCCGACTCACCTGAGCGATCTCAAACTTCCTCCTGAAGAAGGCGGGAATCTTCCAGTGGTGGGAGTTGCGGTGTGGTGGTGGCTGGTTGTGGCGCTGGTCCGCGCCCCGCGGAGGTCCCGACCCGCTGCTCCAACTGCGCGCCACATACCGCCCCACCACGCCCACGCCGGACATCCTGCAACGCAAACACACCGTGTCATGGAATGCTCATCAGCAATTTCATGTTAAACACGTGCCAGAACATGCTTGAAATCAACTACGGTAAAACGTGAGGTTTCCTTCATACGTTATAAATTATAATTAATATGAAATGTCTCCTGATTAGGTAATGCACAGTATCGCACTGGCACTATGCACGCGTTGTAGAGCGATCAGTTCCCACAGAAGTGACAACTTTTATTAACAGTTACAAAAAGTCATATAAGAAGAACAGTTTCACGGCGCCAGTAAACATCCACAAACCGAAAATGTTTACCAAAATACAGAGAGAGCTATGTTAATGGTTAAAAAATATAAAAAAAACACAGAGACGAACAGAGCCGCGCGCGCAAACTGGTCAGGCAAATGGAAACAACGCTACCCGGGAATGCAACGCCCGGAGCTGCTCTTCCTGTTGGATAAGCTCTATGTGTTTCATGTGTTTCCTTCTCGCAAGGTTTTATTTCTGAATAAAGCGCAGTCTTCTGTTTTGATCAGTAATTCATTAGTGGGAAGAAAAAATATATTCATTAATATGTTTGTCTTGGTATGATGGAATGCCTGCAAACAAGAAACGCTAAATACCAGAAAAAAATATTCGTATGGAATACCATTTCCAATCGAGACAAACTAGAGGGAGAAGAATGGGCGAAGGGAGAGAGAAGGGATAAAGAAGGAGAGGGAGAGGGAAGCGAGGATCATCTTAGCTCTCCCCTGTAAGGACTTTAGGGGAGACGTGACGAGCCACCCCAATCACCCTTACTTCCAGGGGTCATAAGATCGAGAATCCTTTAGCCCTCTGAACACCGTCTTGATGTGCCAATTGCTTATTGTGTTTTACCAGATGTTGAAAATTTATTGTGGATGACAGGAGATCCGAAGACACAGGGAAGAGAGGGGAGAGAGGGAGAGGGGAGAGGGGAGAGAGGGGAGAGAGGAGAGAGGGAGAGAGGGAGAGGGGAGATAGGGAGAGGGGAGAGGGGAGAGAGGGGAGAGAGGGAGAGGGGAGAGGGGAGAGGGGAGAGAGGGAGAGAGGGGAGAGAGGGAGAGAGGGAGTGGGGGAGGAGCGGGCGCGAGTATCCGATCACTTTTTTTTTCCATTTCTAACATGTGCGTGCGTGCGTGTGTGTGTGTAGAAATGAAGGTGTTATGTGTGTCTGTAGGAAAAATACGATTGGAAGATAAATATAAGAAATAACGCAATTTCATTACAAGACACGCTACAAACGCAAAATGGAATAAATTAAGAAAAGAAGAGAAAATAAGAAAAAAAAAAGGATAGAAAAAAGAAGGGAGAAAATTTAAAAAGAAAGAAGGGAGAAAAGAAAAAAGAAAAGAAAAGAAAAAACGAAAAAAGGATCAGAGATAAGGAACGAACCAAAAAAAGAAAAGAAGAAAGGAAGAAATGAGAAACAAGAAAACAAAAAAACAAAAAAACGAAGGAGAGAAGAGAAGAAGGAGAAAGAAAAAGAAAACAAGAAAGAGAGAAATGCAGTGCTGAGATATCTCGCCGACGGAAAGAGCATTATCTTGGCATGTTTCCTTCT
Source organism: Penaeus chinensis (assembly GCF_019202785.1). NCBI lineage: Eukaryota > Metazoa > Arthropoda > Malacostraca > Decapoda > Penaeidae > Penaeus > Penaeus chinensis. The sequence continues at coordinate 28,150,914 of NC_061852.1, read as the reverse complement.
TCCATTTCTGTGTCTGAATGGCAGGGGGGCGGGGGGGGGGCGTAAATGGCCGGGGGAGGACAAGCGCCCGGGGGGGGAGAAGGGAAACATATGATAGGGGGGGAGAGGGGAAGGATGAGTAACAGGAGGAGGAGGAGGAGGAGGAGGAGGAGGAGGAGGAGAAGAGGAGGAGGAAGAGGAGGGGGGGGAGGAAGAGGAGGAGGAGGAGGAAGAGGAGGGGGGGAGGAAGAGGAGGAGGAGGAGGAGGAGGAGGAGGAGGAGGAGGAGGAGGAGGAGGAGGAGGAGAAGAAGAAGAAGGAGGAGGAGCACAAAGCGGAGAAAGAGGAAGAAAAGGAAGAGAAGAAATCCAGGCAAGAGGGTCAGGAGGATGAAAAGGAAAA
>NC_061852.1:28128034-28133034 GCF_019202785.1 Penaeus chinensis | reverse complement strand
GAAGGGATATCACGCGGAGAAGATTCGGGGCGGATGAAAGCGAGTGCCTTGGGAAATCGCAACTGCTCTTACGATTATGGGAATAGCTTTAATATTGCGGTATGTTTCGTTAAGCCACTTAAACCGCAATAACAATGCTAATATCAACAATAATGATCAGTGTTAGCATAACCTTATTCATATTAGTATATGGAATGGCGAGCAATGCTAATTCTAATACCTTTATTTCAAAGGACAATAGATGGATATAGAAAATCAAGGGAAGGATAGACACAACGTGAAAATAAGGGGTTGATGACAGAAAACTATTAAGATAATAATAATAATATAAATATTAATTACAGTATTCAAAAATAACAATAACACCAATACCAAAAACAACAACAACAACAATAATAAACAATAATGATGAAAATAAATATCGATATGAATGACAAAGCACAAAAACACTCGGCCCTGAAACGCCAATAACGGAACAGTTAACATTAAGCATACGTCTCTAGCAGTGGAGTTTGCGGACAAAAATTCAGATATCGAAAAAAAACCTTCGCGGCGCCGGTAGACATGCACGGACCCTCCTGTCAGGCCATGCGTGGAGACCAGCGTGGTCGAGGACTTGCGAAAACGTGTCTAGCAGTTTCTTTCTTTTTTCTTTCTTTTTTTTTTGGGGGGGAGGGGTGTTGTTCTTGCGATTACCTATGCAAATATGTCACATATTTCCATTTGCTTAAAGTTTAGCGGTCCCTTCCAACTTCGATATTACCGCGCCGCATAGAGGCTAACAAACAACTTTCCATCTTCTACAAGTTCGAGAGTTCCATGCCGTTTCGCTCGCCCGGGAGGACCTCATATGCGTCGCGGCAGCGTTCGTCGAGGCGATAACGGAGCGTCTGCAGCGCCACAGACAGCGGGTGCGGGCGCCCTCCACTGCGCCCGAACCAGTAAGACCATCAGCCTCGCCATCATCTGCGCCTCTTGCTATATAAACGACAGTCAAATCTCATCACAAGAATTGCTGTAACGAGGAAAGTTTATCCCCGCTCGTCAGCAGAGGAAGCTGTGTAGTACGTGAGGGTAATGTGCTAGTCCCCCCCTCGCCTCCCCCCCTCCCCGGCGAGTCGAACCGCAGAAAGGCGCACTGCATCATAACGTCCCCCAAAGTAGCCCCTTCGCCCGCGACATCACTGCCACATGGGCGCAAATTTACGACCCAGAAGATGACTCCTCCTGAGGGTGCGACGGCGGGCGCGGGCGTCTGGGAGAGCGGGCGGGACGCGGGCGTGAGCCACGAGAAGGCTGTGGAGGCTGGACGCTTATTTGTATGGCGACAGCGGGAATACTCGCTAACTGATTTCACAATACGAAGTCGCTGCAGCAGAAACTGCACACGCCGAACGAACATTTCGCTATGCCACACAAAACACCGCAAGGTCTAGCACATAAAACTAAATTCTACTCATTATACATCAACGCTTTATCTGCGTATCGTTTTCAAGAATTAGCTGAAATAACCCTCTGCAACCCTCAGAAAAGTTGAGCGTGAATTCTCGCGGAAAGATAATTCCGGGCGCGAGCTCTGCAACATTTTAAAGGCTTGTCGACGGCCTCTCGCGGCAGGAAATGGAACGCCTTGTCCCATTTTCTCTCAAGATAATGTTGGCGGCCTTGGCGAATCGAAATCCTAATCGATAATTGATTTTCACAGGCGCTCTCGTATCACAATTCACTCTTCCATCTATATGATACCCAATTCTTATGTCAACAGTGAAATCGATATATATACATATACATGTGTATATATATATATATATATGTATATAAATATATATAAACATATATATATACATATATATGTGTCTCTATATATATACACACATATATCTATAAGTATGTATGTATGTATATATATATATATACTTTTTTCATATGTATATGTATATGTATGTGTACACACATACAGACAGACACACACACACACACACACAAACACATACACACACACACACACACACACACACACACACACACACACACACACACACAAACACACACAAACACACACACACACACACACGCACGCATGCACGCACGCACGCACACACACACACACACGTACATATATACAGTATATATATATATATGAATAATTATGTGTGTGTGTGTGTGTGTGTGTGTGTGTGTGTGTGTGTGTGTGTGTGTGTGTGTGTGTGTGTGTGTGTGTGTGTGTGTGAGTGTGTGTGTGTCCATATGTATTTATATATGTATGTATGTATGTATGTATATAAATACATTTTATTTTACGGGAGAAACCAGTAATAACAAGAACAATATCGTGCCCCTTAATAACGAGTGTCTCTAGCCATATCTTTAAAGTGAGGAATTATTTGCGGTCCATAACTTTCCCAAAGAAATTATGAGGCAAGATTAACAACCGCGGATTTCGCATTATGCTACGAAACGAACCGTAGAACGATTGTTATCCCACATTACCCCAAATTACTAATCGAAGAAAAACAACTCATCAAGCTAAGTCACCGGCCGGGTCGTTCTACTCACAAGGGTCGTCCCCGCAGCCCTCGTCGTTCTCGTCGGCCTCCGACAGCGCCACGTATCTCGACGATGCGAGGCCGAAACATAATTAAGCTTCGGATATTGTCCATGTCGTTAAGGTCGCCTCATTACCGTCATTAATATCAATTATGAACCGTGTGGGCGAGCGACACAGGAGAACGCGGGGGACGAGCCCACTGCTCAGCCATATCTTGATGGTTCCTCATTAACTTGGAAGGAAAGGGGGAGAAAGGGAGGGGAGATACGAAGGAGGTGGGGAGGAGGAGAAGGAGGAGGAGGAGGAGGAGGAGGAGGAGGAGGAGGAGGAGGAGGAGAGGTGATAAGAGGAAAAGTAAGAAAGAGGAGACATATGACTGTACTCAACTTTTTCTTTCTTTTTTTATTTCATCATCATTGTTATTTTCATTTTGTCTCCATTTCACCGAGGCGAAGATGCATTTGACAGGTGGTGATGACTAACGACAGGTTGATGGGTTGGTGACGATATTCACTTGATAATTGACAAGTTAGCAATGATAATTATTGGAAATACAACGATGTTACTCGAACATGGAGCTTTCAGCTAATCATCAACCTCCCCAGTACATCGCACGCTAAAAATAGGTAGGGGATACAGGGAAATGGAATAATAGGGACTCTAAATACAAACATAAAGAATACCAGACGTACTGAAATAATAATGTTAGATTTTATAAATCATCAAATTGCCCCTACAAAGAGACAGAATTAGCCAAAGGGATACTGGGATGCGTATGCCAAAGGGGAGACGAAGATCAAAACTAAAAATGAAGGACGAGCGAAATACCAAGGGGAAAGAGACCATCCGAATAATGGATGTAAGGAAGAGGGAAAGGGGAAAAGGGAAAAGGAAAAAGGGGAAAGGAGGGGGAAAGGGGACACAGCTCGCGTATTCTTGATGTCGCGCAAATTATACCGCAAACCATGTACCGACTGAAGACGTTTCTGGCTGGTCGACGTAACGTAACAAACAATATGATACAAAGAAAATGCAGATTATTTCAGGGGGCACAGGTGTATTGGTGATAAAGTATAATACAAAAGCCAACAGCTGGAAATGCTCAGACCCAAACGCGTGAGGGATCCCTCGTATTACACAAAATTCACGCTTGGAAGATGTGTTCGATGGTTCGCGAAAAGCAACACGGTACTTGGACATAAGTTATGCGCGTTCACATACGAGCCGCTGTGACATATTTCAACCGCACTGGATCTGGAAGGGAGAAACGTAACTGGGAAAGACAGGGTTCCCACACGAGAGCGACATTTGATAATAAATATTCTAGTTTATATGGTATACGTGCACTGGGATGGAATTCGTTGAGAATATCTTATTTCTGTGTAAAATTATTAAATCGATTTCATAATCATTGCCAGAAAAAGAGACATTAGTGTCATCGAAAAGTCAGAATAAAATTACGGTGCCACACCCCTTCAAAATCGAACAGAACTGTATACGCATCTGACGAGCCTAATGAAAGTGCCATCCGCAGCCTCTGAAAATGATTAACTGAGCTTGACTTTCCGCTTGATTAGTGCTCCCAGATTCTGCGTCTGTCAATGGCCAGGACAAACATCAATCGAATCAGTATTGATCTTATTGGGGAACACAAAGGCGCTACGCGTCTTGTTACACATAATGAACAAAGCAGACGCTCAATTAAGATTCATTGATTTCATCGCTTGCTCGGACCAACAGAAAGATTTTTTTTGTATATGAAAGGAATCCACAGAGATAAGCAGAAATGTAAGAAATAATCAAATTGTAAAGGTTAAGGCGTGATGTGTGGTACCCTATATGGAGTGTGTGACGTAGTATGAAAGTCCATCTACAATCCTTTTTATACAGAACGTCCGGTCTGTCTGTACATTTACAGAAGAGAATATTCATATAGCTAAACAAAAATCAAATATTATGTGAGACAAACAAAACAAACAAACTAACAACGCCGCAAGAATGATTGAATATGAAACAATAACTGGTTACTGACTTATCCCAGGCAGCCCCGCCACACAAAGGTCACGTGACCATCACCCTGACAAACGACCTATTATCGCCTCCGGGTCTGTCGGCGACGCCGTGTCCCCGGCAATCCTTCATTAACCGAGCATCGTCGTGGGCCTAATCCCTTGTCCCGAAGGATAAGAAGGCAAGGCGGAAGGGTAATGTGCCTAAATCATGTAAGAAAAGACTCAACAGTCAAAGCAGTGGAGCCGTTTCGACCGGCCGGAGGTTCCGTCGGCGGGTGATCTCGCTTGACGGGCGGAAGAGCAAAGACAGATCGGCCGGCCCGTCGTTGCCTGCGTCAGGCTCCATCAAGTCCTCCCGAAGAGTCAGCGATGCAAGTTGGGCGCATGTCAGGCTAGGCTTTGATCATGCACTGTCCTGTGCATCTTTCAGGCTCATGTGA
>NC_061852.1:28105534-28108034 GCF_019202785.1 Penaeus chinensis | reverse complement strand
AAATAAATTAAGGGGTAAAAAAAACGTCGCGAAATTAATTGCTTTGTAGACACCCAATTTCGGTCAAACTCTCCGGAAGTTTACAAAATGCTACAGAGCGGCTTCCTGTCTTCGTAATTTGAGTTTCAAAAACATGAATACTAACAACAACCGAGCGCCATTAAGCTGATTTATGCGCTGTTAAACACCAGCAATTTCGCCCATATAAGCACACCTACAAAGCTTGTTCTTGCCCCCGGGCCCTGAGACGAGACCTCGCACCCGGTAATAAACCACTTCTAATTAAACTCTAAACCAAATTCAAGTGGGACAATACCGCCGCCAGCCCCTGCCAGGGGAAGGGCCGGCCGCCCCTAATGGATTAATGGGGATCACCCAGGCACACTTCGCCATTAACGTGCGCACATCGCTCGCTTAATGGGAATCGGGCGCGAGGAAGGAGCCGGCGCCGCTCCGGATCCGCTCCGAGTCTCCATCCTTCGGCGCCCGGTCCGAGCCGCGGACCCGCCAGGCGACGAAGAGGAATCCTGGAGCGAAGTGGCATCTCTTCGCCTGAGTGACAACCTCATAATTAATAACAAATAAGTCCATTATACCGCCATCGTCACTTTGGAAAACTATTCTGATCTCATAATATCTGGAGCTTTATTATGCTGTCAACATGTCAAGTCTGTTTGGCACACACTGCTTATAGGCGTTCTTGTTGAAATATGAAACGTCAACTTATGAAATTATCAGTAAGTAGCGATTATCCTTAATGATGAGCATTAACCTATTGTTAGAAAACGAATCTATTTGTTTCTATATGCAATAGGAGAGATAGATAGATAGATAGATAGATAGAGAGAGAGAGAGAGAGAGAGAGAGAGAGAGAGAGAGAGAGAGAGAGAGAGAAAGAATAAAGCAACAATACGCCTGACTCATAAATCGCCTTGTCCAGGGCGAGCGCCCGCGTGCTTTGGCAAAATCTGTGACCCAAATGCTGTGACGCGGGTGTGACGGGGCGCAGCGGGGAGGCATTACAGCGTGACCAACAAAGGCCCAGAGCGCATTACGAGTCCCCATCAGCTGCTTTTTTAAAACCTTATAGACAGCCTTTTTTTGCACAGGACAAAAATGACGGATGATGCTTATCTACTTATATATATTTGTGTGTGCAGGTGTGCGTGTGTGAGTAAGTGTGTGTTTGTGAGCGTGTGTGTGTGTGTGTGTGTGTGTGTGTGTGTGTGTGTGTGTGTGTGTGTGTGTGTGTGTGTGTGTGTGTGTGTGTGTGTGTGTGTGTGTGTGTGTGTGTCCGTGCGTGCGTGCGTGCGTGCGCGCATGCGATTGTGAGTGTATGTGTACGCGAGAAGGACCTTCCCGCACGGGCGGACATATTCCCGTCCAGGAGAAAACCCTCCCCCCCCCCCTGCAAAGGGCGAGGGGAGTCAAGGGTTGAGACAGAGGGGAAAAAGGGTGCGTGTGTAAGGGGGGCGGGGGAAGGGACACGGTGTGAGCCCCGACACACAGAGGGTCCTTAGCTTTATTGTTTTAGGGTTAATACATGTTCGCGATAAATGTCTCTCGCTTTATGGGATGTTACTTAGAGGGGCTCGCGGCGGAGTGCCTAACGAACGCTCTCTAATGCACTGTCGCATTTGGAAAATTACGCTCATGTGGGGGGGGGGGGGAAGTGAAAACCCAGGGCACCGTCCTTACTGGCTATGTCACTAATTGTTTAAACTTCCGTATATGCATAAATAAATAAATAAATAATTATGTCAATATATACATGAATATATATATACATATACATACATATATATATATATATATATATATATATATATATATATATATATATATATATATATATATACGCACACACACACCCACAAGAGAGAGAGAGAGAGAGAGAGAGAGAGGGATAGAGGGAGAGAGAGAGAGAGAGAGAGAGCGAGAGAGAGAGAGAGAGAGAGAGAGAGAGAGAGAGAGAGAGAGAGAGAGAGAGAGAGAGAGAGAGAGAGTAAATGTCTCTGTGTTTACTTGGGTTCAAATGTCACCTCAACAAACTTCATCAGAGTTGACAGCGGGCGCCTCGTCAAGGTCTGGGACGTATGATGTATTGCTACACAACCGGTAATTAAACTGTCATTTTTGTCATTATCATATATTAATATCCCGAGCCAACGCTGCATTAATTGTGCCCCTTAAGAGCGAATTTGCATTATTAACTACTACAGAATAACGGGTAAAGCAATTTCTCTTGATAATTTTAAATAAGTACAAGGTAGACAAAGACAGGGATGGATGGAGGGAGATAGATAAGAGATATAGATAGATAGAGAGAGAGAGAGAGAGAGAGAGAGAGAGAGAGAGAGAGAGAGAGAGAGAGAGAGAGAGAGAGAGAGAGAGAGAGAGAGAGAGAGTGAGAGAGTGAGAGAGAGAGTGTGAGAGAGAGGCAAACAGACAGACAGAGTACGAAGAAAAAAAAAGGACGAAGAAAAAATAAAAATACCAG
>NC_061852.1:28101233-28103733 GCF_019202785.1 Penaeus chinensis | reverse complement strand
GCAGGTTAATGTATGGTATGGAGAATCAAATGATGAGGATAGAGGCGTAACGTGAGATGGAACCAGAAGGAGGCGATACAGTGAGTCACGCGATACGGTGACGACCGTCCTCTCCCCCTCCGTCATAAGGCTGATTATGGTGCACCTTATACTCTCTCCTTGAGACTGTGTAACCTTCTCCCCCCGTCCCCCATCTGGACTAAGGGGAGGGGGGGCGAAGGAAGGGGTAGGGGGGCTTGAAGGGCAGTGGAGGGTAAAGTGATTACAGAACACTGAATGAAATAAAGAAGAAATGGGCAATTTGCAGATGGAAAAAAAAGAAAAAGAAACGCACGAAAGGAAATGAGAGAGGAAATAAAAAGGAAAAGGAAAAAAAAACATGCAAATAGATTCATCTTCTTACAGAAATACGATAGAGATGAATGAGACATCAAGATGAAGAATGGTTCAGCTTAGTGATGACAGGGATTGAGAGGATAGAAGGGAATAGACGTAGGATAGCCAGCGGGATTGGAGGAAAAGGAAAGGGAAAGGATGGGATGCAATGTGACGGAACGGACGGGGAGGAACGAGATGGGACGAAATGACAGGATGGAATGAGGCGGAACAGGACGGATCGCGATGGGAGGAACGGGACGGGGCGGGAATGGCTGGGTCGGGGTGGCCAGGTTAATTCAGAGAGGAGAGGAAGTCTGGTCCATTTTTATCTCGCTCGAATAACCAAGGTCTTCCCACTGGGTGTTGATGCAGCAGGATCTTGTGACCTTCAGGAAGTACATGATACTCGGGGAGGCTGGAGGGGGGTCGAGGGAAGGGAGGGTCGAGGGGCAGGTGGGGGGGGGGGAGTGCTCCTCTCGTTTGATCTCTTATTCATTCACCGTGACCTTTGCCTGGATTGAGGCTGACCCTGGATATTGGGGTCAGTGACGTGTTTGTAAATACGTGTGTGACCTGGAGATGGAAAGCAAATCACAGTAAATAAACGCAGTATCCACATCCCTGAGTGACAACATTAAAAAAGAAGAAACATGTACAGAGGCCACATTCTTTGATAAAATCTGTAAATTGTAAGGAAGAAACAGAGGTCCAGAAGGGCGCAGGATGGATACTTAGGGTCTTGCGAGACAGGGAAATGGCCGTCTTAGAGTGGCCTTTCATCGACCCTTTTAAAGAAGGTTATAGTCCTCTGAGACGCGGCGAAGGAAGAGAGTGAAAACAGTTGGAATGTAAATGGAGGAAGAAAGTAGAACAGGAAAGGGCGGGGAATTGAACTGGAACTGAGACGAAGACTGAGGTCGTAAATAAGGGGAAATGTGCTTGGGGAATGAAGAAGTATGAAGAAGAATAAGAACGGAGATAATAGAAGACCAGGGAGCAAACGCAGGAAGGGGCAGGGAAACACCCCGCGAGCGACGACTGAAAGTTAATGCTGCGAAAGTTTTCACGTGAAGATCATCCGTAAAGATGCTGTATAATGACCCGGCAACCCTCTCCCCTTCCCCTCCTTCCTTTCCTGCTCTCCTGCAAGTTTTATTGACACCGACGTTGCAGAGATCGTTAATTACTTTCTGTGCAATTTCTTGAAAAAAAAGTAAATTGCGTTATTTTTGCGTTGTGATATACAAACATTTACAGGGTTTTGCATAACATACTTGCATACATGCATACAAACACTACACACACACACACACACACACACACACACACACACACACACACACACACACACACACACACACACACACACACACACACACACACACAATACAGACACAACATAAACGCACAAAGCACATACACACGCTCGCATTGTTCATATTGTCAACGTTAATTTTCCGTATTTCTCGTCTCATATTTCATCAAAATTCATGAGAACTAAAGGCAGAACTTCTGTTTTCTCTCTTGTCATAACTCCAGACATCTTTGATATTAAACCGGGAAGTCTTTTAATGTCGCGCCGAACTCATTACTGTATCACGTCGGCTCGCTGATGGCCTACTAACGTCAGGCGCCGGGAATTACTTGCCTGAGGGAGAGGGCCGGGACGTAAGGGGAATAAGAAGAAGGGAAATAAAGAGTAGGAGAAGGAGAGAGTGGAAGACAGGATCTGAGCGAAAAGACAAGAATATTGAGAAGGAGGATTGAAGGAGACAAAAGAGGAGGGATTATGAAGGAACGTTATAATTACATGAATTGTTGTTTTTTAAATTTTGGATTTCTCTCTCTCTCTCTCTCTCTCTTTCTCTTTCTCTTTCTCTCTCTCTCTCTCTCTCTCTCTCTCTCTCTCTCTCTCTCTCTCTCTCTCTCTCTCTCTCTCTCTCTCTCTCTCTCTCTCTCTTTCTCTCTCTCTCTCTCGCTCTTTCTCTCTCTCTCTCTCTCTCTCTCTCTCTCTCTCTCTCTCTCTCTCTCTCTCTCTCTCTCTCTCTTTCTCCCCCTCTCTTCCCCCCCTCCCTCTCTCTCTCTCTCTCTCTCTCTCTCTCTCTCTCTCTCTCTCTCTCTC
>NC_061852.1:28093733-28096233 GCF_019202785.1 Penaeus chinensis | reverse complement strand
GCGCGAAAGCCCAAAACAAGCCCAAGAGAGAAGAAGCAAATTATCCGAAGATGCTCGGCGTCTGAAGAATCTGGAAAGACTCTTCTTTTCGGGCGCTTAGGGAGATTTAGGTGAAGACGCGCCTCGAGGATTCTCAAGAAAAGGCAAGAGTAGAAGATGATGACTCGCACGGAGGCCGAGTGGCGGGAGATGAGAGATGTCGAGTGGGAGATGGAGCTAATGTGGCTGAGGTCGAGTGGGAGGTTGACAAGGCGAAGCTGGAGGGCAAGGGATGAGATGGCTCACGTCGATTGGAAGCAGGAGGTCGAGGGCAGTTCATGTCGAGAGAGGTGTGGCGGGCGGGGTCGTGTCATAAGTCATCGCGACCGGATTGTGATTTATGAACTGAATGGAGCCGTGAATGGAATAGAGATTGTAAATGTAAAAAAGAGAAAGAAAAATGTAAGAAAAAAGTGATAAAGGGGAAGATTTTGACGAAAAAAAAAGAGATGGCACAACACGAGAAAGAATAAAAAAGTTTTATTTTCCTAGGAAGGGAGAGGGGGAAGGGAGAGAGAACGAGGATACATTTAACTCCGGTCACATTCCAAATTGCAGTGGACGAGACCAGTGACGCTAGATGTCAGTGCAGTTGGGGACGAGGGAAGGAGAGGGGAGATTAGAAGGGGAAAGAAAAAGAATGAGTGGAGGGACAAAGAATGAGAGGAAAAGGAAATTTTGAGAGCAGGTGGTTCATTATCGATTTTTTTTTTCTTGATGGATTACAGAGTGAGTCTTAAAAAATGATCGTTGCATTTTAGCATTTTTAATCCATAGATTGCTGTTACCATTGTCATTGTTATGTCTCATTATATAGATCGATAATTTATAACAGGTCTCCTATTATTTTCAAAATTATAAGGGAAAGTAGGAGAGAATGAAGGAGAACGAACATAACTTGTTCCAATTGCGAACCCGGCACAAACTGCTGTCTCGTTTCTCTTGTTTATCTGTCCGGTGGTAAACGACAGTGGAATTTCGTTTGCGGATCTCCAATCGCTCTATTACGGAACTCTGGAGGTCGAAGGCAAGCTGTGTGTGTTTCTTGGTAGTTAAAAAAAAGTCACACGATATAGGCAAGTAGGAGAGTGTAAGTCGAAGAGATAAGGATGTAAATATAGACGTGGATAAAACCATAAAAACAACCTTTGCGGTAGATATGGATTTAAATAAAATTCAAATCGAAAAAGACGCAAGCAATGGGGAAAAAATATGATGTTTATAATATATCTACACCCTAGATAATTACCCGCCCTCCACACATGCCACCGTACACAGCAGAATTCGTCGCAAAGCACCCCCCTCCCCCCCACGCACCTCCCGGCGGTAGCCCTGCAGAGGCGGATGCTGCCGTCTCAACAGCCGCAAGAATTATCTGGCGTGAGAGGACGGGCGGCCGGGCCACCAGGCACGCGCCGCGCCGTAATGAGGTGATTGGATGAAATTACTTGTGGGGCGGAGGGAGGGCAGGAGGGAGGGCGAGAGGGAGAAGAAATGAATTGTGTGTGGATGAGAGAGAGAGAGAGAGAGAGAGAGAGAGAGGTAGATGGATGGGTAGATAGATAGATTAGGAGATGGATATAGATTGGGAGATAGAGATAGGGACACACACACACACACACACACACACACACACACACACACACACACACACACACACACACACACACACACACACACACACACACACACACACACACACACACACAAACACACACACACATACACACACACACATATATATATATATGTGTGTGTGTGTGTGTGTGTGTGAGTGTGTGTGTGTGTGTGTGTGTGTGTGTGTGTGTAAATAGAGAGAGAGAAAGAAAGAAAGAAAGAAAGTCAGAGACATAGACCGAGAGAGAGCATCTGAGAAAGATACAGCAGCTAATCTAGCACCTCGTGTACATTTTGCCTAATGGCTCCCTGGGCGCGTCTTGCGTTGTTCCCTCGCTTCCAAATGTCTCGAAGCGGCCCCAAATATTGCTTTATGTCAAAACGTCTCCAGAAGAGGCTGCGTCCTTTACATCTTTCAAAGTCGCTTCACAAGGCCCCAGAGAGCAGTCCCCAGAGAGCCGTCATTCGCAGTCCATTTGGGTATTGTAATGGAATACAACCTCGCCTTTGCTTTCTCCGTCTCACATAAGCCTATGCTCATTTCTTTATTTTAGTGTTTATATTAAAAGATCTCCGAGCATTCAAACTATGTCTACGTGGTATCCGACTTATTGCATTACTCTTGGCTTTAATTGCAAAACTTCAATGTTCCCCATGTTACCTGGCTTAACTTTTGCATAGTTTCGGACTCTGTTATTTTCATTTCTTTGACCGATGCTTTCCAGCTGCTCTAAGTCTTTTTCTTTTGTTATTCGTTTATTCCCGGGCGTTATATAACATTATTATTTTTTAAAATGTTTTGTAATATGGTTTCACTACTTACGGGCGGTTATTTTCTTCTACC
>NC_061852.1:28080309-28093633 GCF_019202785.1 Penaeus chinensis | reverse complement strand
CCTCGTTAGTGTATGTGAGAGATTTTGCATGTTTTTTTAAAATTTGAGAAAAATGATGGAGACCCGACTTCGTAATGTATCCTTTAAGAAACGATACTTTTAAAGAGGGGGGACAAGTACAAAGAGGCGTGTGGGCGAGGGTGGGCGGCGCAGCGTGGGTTGGACGGCGTTGTGTGCATGGGTGGCATGTGAGGTATGACGCGGCGCAGGTGTAGGGCATAGAGAGGGCGTCGGGCTGGGCGTATCCGGGCCAGGTGGGCGCCGCCGTCCCTTCCCACTCCGGAGCTCGCCACTCTCCATTTCTCTTTTTTCTTTTTTTTCCCCCCCTTCTCTTCTTCTCTTTCTCCTCTCTCTCTCTCTCTCTCTCTCTCTCTCTTCTCTCTCTCTCTCTCTCCCCTTCTCTCTCCCTCTCCCCCTTTCCCTCTTTCTCCCTCTCCCTCTTCTCTCTCCCTCTCCCTTCTCTCCTTCTTTCCTCTTCCTTCTCTCTCTTCATTCCTCCCCCTTCTCTCCCTCTCCCCCCTTCTCTCCTTCTTTTCCCCCTCTCTCTCCCTCTTCCCCCACTCTTTTCCCCCCCTCCCCCCCCTTTCTCTTCCCCCCTCCCTCCCTCCTCCCCTCCCTCCCTCCCCCTCTTTTCCTCCCTCTCTCTCTCCCTTTCCCTCCCCCCCTCTTTTTCCTTCTCCCTCCCTCTCTCTCCCCCCTCCCTCTCTCTCTTCCCCCCCCCTCCTCTTTCCCCCCCTCCCTCCCTCTTTCCCCTCCCTCCTTTCCTCCCTCCCCCCCTTCCTCCTCTCCTCCCCCCTTCCTCTCTCTCCCCCCTCCCTCCCCCTTTCCCCTCCCCCCTTCCTCTCTCTCCTCCCTCCCTCTCTCCTCCCTCCCTCCCTCTCTCTCCCCCTCTCCCTCTGTCATCTGACTACTATTTCATTTTATTAATATTTTATCTCCTTTAATGACATAATCATACCGGTGTTTTTTTGTTCTTTTACTTCCCCACTTCCCATTGTTTTTTTTTAACTTTTTTCTATTTGTGGTGTAATTTTTTACGCCACGGACTGACTTCTGGGTATACATGTGTGGTGAATGCAAGGGCGCACACACCAAGCAAACAAACACAGATTCATATATCCATCCGCACAAGTGAAAAGACCATGTCATCAACACACTGAAGCTTTTTCACTCCCTGGGCTAGAGCAGGATAAAATAATTACCTGCTACCCAATAGCACTGAGCCCAGGGCACACCCCCACGACGGGGGGCATACCCATCAACTTTTCCCTGGTTCCCGCAGGCTGAAAAATGATCATCGACACGACGCCTCCAGCGCGACCCCCTCCTTAAAAATTAGGTTTAAAAATAAGGGAAAAGCTTCCCTCCCGTTGTGTCATAGCTAGCACTGCAACTGAACACCGCATCGCATATTTCATCCACGCTCAACTTGAAAGATTCCTCCATGCAAGGTCACACATCTGCCTTTGGGTCCACAAGCATGGGCCAGCGGAATGCGGAAAACGCCGTAATCCTTTTTATGATGTGGCGATCAATCTCCTTCGCGGTGATTCTAAAATGACTTATCTTGCACATATTTTCAACTCGCTTTTCTTCAACATTTTTAGCTTCTTCATGCCATTTTCCTCTCTGTTTAGTATTAATAAATAATTTTATGTAGTGTTTAGGAAGATTCATTCGGAAATATTTGTTGTGTGCGCTGTAATAAAATTTTTTGCACGCATTTTTCATAAACAAATTTTTTTTTTTTGCAAGATCCCGTCCGTTTATAATTCCAAAATATTTTTTTAGAAAGGGGGGGAAGGAGGGAAGGAGGGAGGGAGAGAGAGGAGAAAAGAGAGAGAGAGAGGGGGGGGGGAGGGGGGGGAGGGAGGGGGGAGGGGGGTGGGGGAGAGAGAGAGAGAGAGGGGATTTGGAGGAAGGAGAGAGAGTTGAGAGGGAAAAGGGGGAGAGAGAGAGAAGAGGAGAGAGAGAGAGAGTAGGGGGGGGAGGGAGGGGGGGAAGGGGGGGAGGGGGGGGAGGGAGGAGAGGGAGGGGGGGGGAAAGGGAAAAGGGAGGGGATGGGGGGGAGGGGAGAGGGGGAGAGATTTTGAGGAAGAGAGGAGAGATTTTTTTAAAGGGGAAAAGAGGAGAGAGAGAAAGGGCCCAAAGAGAGAAGAGGAAAGAGAGAAGGAAGAGAGAAGGGGGGAAAGAGAAAAAGAGAGGAGAGAGAGAAGAGGATGAGGGAGGGGAGATGAAGAGGAGAAGGGAGGAGGGAAAGAGGGAGAGAGAGGAGGAGAGGAGAAAGAGGGGGGGAGGTGATAGAGGGGGGACTGCGGGGGGAAAGCAAGAAAAAAGAAGAGTGAAGAAAGTTTTGGGAAAAATGAAAATAGAAAACGGGCAAAGAGTGGGTTGGAGGGGGGACAGGTGGGGGGAAAAGAAAGGTGGGATAGAAAAAAAGGGGGGAAATGATTTCCTGGGGTCGTTTTCCGGGGAATAAAGGGAAAAAAAAATATAGGGCAGTTTGGGGCAGGGACGGGGGGAAAGGTCATTTGGTTTTTGGAAAAAAGGTCGTCCCTTTCCCCCCCTTTTTTCCCTCCGGTTTCCTCCGCGCTCTTTCCCCTTTTCCAGCCCCACACTCAAACCGTGACGTCATTTTTGGGCCCTCCCACAGCCATATCCGTCCAAAAATGTGTGCCCTGTTTTAGTGTACTATTTTTTACCCGTGACTTTTACCCAAAAATATTTGAAATTTAGAAACCCCAAGGGCCCAATTTTGCGACTACACCCCCTCAAAATTTTCCCCGGTGGAACATGTGAAACACTGTACCTTTATGTGCGTTTTTGGTTAGTTCATGTACCCGGGGAAAAAAACACCCGGTTTTAGGGGCGAGAAGGGCACGGAACAACCTTTTCCCGTAGCTCTCTCCCGGACCACCGCCCCAGGGTATAACAACGATTATCTTCTTTTACCTCGAAAATTTAAATAATTATTTTTCACTTCTTTTTTAAAATTTCAGGATCACCCCCTTTCCTTTCAAGCCAAAAGTGGTTGTCAGGGCGTTTGAATGAATTTAGGCAATGAAATGCGTAGTGATTTCTCCTTTATTCGTGATGTGTCATCCGACATGATATTATCACGATGTCATTATGCTTCAAATTTTGAAATTGGCGCAACGGTTATTTGGGAAACAAAGGACATGCGGCTGTAACGTCATTTCATTTGCGAAAATGTAAACACAAAAAAAATTGACCACAATAGACAAAAAGACGCAAGTCCGCTTTACTTGAAATGTCACCAACAAACCAAGCACAAAAGAGATACAAGTTCGGTAGATCAAAAAGAAGGTCGGTGTTCGGAGACCCCGCTCCCCGAAGGCTGGGGGCGCGCCCCTTTTCGCCCTCAACCGGGGCCCGGAAGCTTTGGGAAAAAAGCGAGACGTGACCGGCAGGTGTTTTTTGGAAAGGGGCTTTTGAAAAAAAGGTAATTAAAATTAAACCCAAAAATCATTGGGCATCGGGGCATCTTACATAAAAATAAAGCAAAAAGTATCTTCCTTCCGTCTAAACACTTCGACCACATCCTCCCCACACACACTCCTTCACTCTTTCCCTCATCCTGCCCCCCCTTCAAAACCTCCCCCGACACCACCGCCCCCAGATAAAAAAAATTCGTTTTTCCCGGGCCCCACTTGGGGAACGGAGGGGGGAAAAAAGGGGAGGAGGGGGGAAAGGGGAAAGGGCGGGGGAGGGGGAGGGGGAGAGCCGTGAGAGCGTTGTGATCGCTCGTCGGGCGTGGGCGGAGGGCAGTGTGGGGTTTGGGGGAAGGGAAAAAAAAGCCGACGGAGAGGAAAATGGGGGGAAAAAAAACCACATTTCCCCGAGGTGTGAGCTGAAGGGAAAAAAACAGGGAGCACCGGGTCGGAGAAATGGTGGCGGTGGGGAAAAAAGGCGCGAGGGTGGGGGGGGGATGGGGCGCCCGTAAAAGAAACACTACCTGCCATGATAGTGATGCTCACAAAGCGACAGGGAACTATTGATCACCGAGGCTCGTCAACTTCATTTAATTATACACTCTTAAGGCGGGAAAAGGGGGCGGGGGGGAAAAAACCCGGGGTTTAAAGAAGGGAAAACGTCGGCGCAGACAGAAAATTACTTGCTTATTTTTACCTCTCTCTCCTTCCCCTTTCCCCTACCCCCTCCTTTTCTTTACCTATTTATTTTCTAACTTTCTACTCTATCTTTATCTCTATAGCCCATCACCCATCTCTATCTACTACCTCAATTTTGTTTTCTTATAAACCATCTCAAAACTTTTCTTTATAAACCTTTATCCCCTATCTATAAACCAAACTTTATATTTTACTCCCATTCTAATTATCAAAATGTGGGGATCAATCTCTTATTTTTTTCAAAACCCTTTTTCTCTTCCTCTATCCCGTTTTCCCCTCTCCTCCTTTTATTAAAACCCAATACCCAAAGGTTTGAGAAAAAGGGACTCCCTAGATTTATCGGTGCTCCCATGGGCAAATTTTATGGTCTCCCGAATGTTTTCTTACCTTTGGGGATTTACATTCTCTTTCTTCCATTTCCTTTTCTTTTTTATGGTCTTTTTCCTTTCCTTACGTTCGTATGAACTTTCTGTATTTATTCTGTATTTATTCTTTCTCTCTTTCCTTCAGTTTCCTTTCCGCTACTTTCTTACTTTTCCCCCAAGTCCCTTTTCCTTTTGCCTTTTCCCCAGCGCTTGCTCTTTTCTTCCCCACTCCCCCCCCCCTTTTAGTCTTTTTACGCCAGTTCCTTCGTCTTCTCCTCCTGTTTCCTAATACAGTGGCCCATCTATCTCGGCGTGGTTCCCCTCCGCCAAGGTAGGCCCCAGTGGTCTCACGCGCCCGGGATTGGCTGGGCGTCAGGGAGGGAAATCATTCACAAGAACCTCTTCATTAAACGTGTAAACAAGTGGGCCAAAGTATGCAGTTCGGTGCAGGAAAAGGGTAAACCTCTGGGTAGTTTAGGTCTTAAAACTATTACCCGCTTTACACATGGTCGACTTTAAAGGTGTTGTGTTTGCGCGCGGCGTCCGGCTCCCTCGCGAAGGCAATTTGGGTTCGCTGTGCCGTTTAGCACGCCTTCACCTCTCTATCATCCCTATTCTTTGCATTCATCCCTTGGGACTCTCTGTATGCAACAAAAACGCTTCTCTGAATGGCCTATGAATCTACTAGATACTAGATTATTCTAAAATGCTTCTCAACAAAGGAAACAAAGATCAACAATACAGACGATATTTATAAACTTTATATTCACACCAACTGCGGTCTTGCAGGGTAGAATTTCCCCTCAAGTATAAGTTACGAGTACCTCTTCATCAAGGGCAAACAGTAACCTAACAAAATCTGGCTTGATAACCTCTCGCTCGGATTTTATGAGGGAGCGTGTGAGCCTAGCCAGACTATAAAAGATTATTGAGCAGAGCCGCGTGGGGTGATACTCGCTGACCGTCACCACCAACACTATTACCTTCGTCTCTGTCTAGTTGCCTTCGCACGTCCATCTGCGTTTGTTACCACCTTTCTACCTCCCCTCTCTCTCTCTCTCTTCTCTTTCTCTCTCTCTCTCTCTCTCTCTCTCTCTCTCTTCTCTCTCTCTTCCTCTCTTCTTCTCTCTCTCTCTCTCTTCATATCTCTCTCTCTTCCTCTCTCTCTCTCTTACTCTCTCTCTCTCTTCTCTCTCTCTCTCTCTCTCTCTCTTCACTCTACTCTATCTCTCTCTCTCTCTCTCTGCCTCTCTCTATCTCTCTCTTCCTCTCGCTCTCTCTCTGCCTTCTCTACTCTCTCTTCCTCTCTCTCGTCCTCTCTCTCTCTTCCTCGCTCTCTCTCTTTTTTCTCTCTCTCGCTTTCTCGTCCTCTACTCACTCGTTCTGCTCTGTCGCGCTATCGGCTTCTCATTGCCTCTCTCTCTCTCTCGTCTTTGTTTCGATTCCTCTTTCTCTCTATTGTGCTGCGCTGCGTCCTCTCCTCTCTCTCTCTCTCTCTTCCTTCTCTCTCTCTCTCCTCTATATCATTCTTCTTCTTCTTCTTCTTCTATCTTTTCTTCTTCTTCTTCTTTCTATATTCGTCTTCTTCTTCTTCCTCCTCATCTCCTTACCTCCTCCTACTCTCCTTCCTATCCTCCCTCTATCCTTCCTTGGTACCTCACTCCTCTATCACCTCGCTACTCCCTCCTCCTCCTCCCATCTCTCTCCTCTCTCTCTTCTCCTCTTTCTCTCTCTCTCATTCTCTCTATCACTCTCAACACAACTCTACAACACATCTCACCTCACAACACATCAATCTCTCATACTTTCTACACACACCCTTCACACTCTCTCTCACTATCTCACTCACTCAACACGAATCTGACATACCACTCACTCTCACACATCTCACTCTCACTACCACTCACTACACTCAACAACTCTCACTCTCTCTCTCTCTCTTCTCTCTTCTCACTCTTATCCTCTCTTTTCCTCCTCTCTCTCTCTTTTCCTCTCATCTCTCTTCTTCTTCCTCTTACTCTCTCACCTCTTCCTCTCTCTCCTTAGCACTCTTCCTCTCTCTCTCTCTATTCCTCTATCTTCTTCTCTCTTCCTCTATCTCTCTCTCTTTCATCCTTATCTCTCTCTCTCTTCTCTCCTCTATCTCTCTCTTCTCTTCCTCTATCTCTTTTCCTTCATTATCTCTATCTCCTTCTCTCACTCTCTCTTTTCCTTTCTTCTCTCTTTCTCCTTCTCTCTCTCTCTTTCTCCTTATCTCTTTCTCTTTCTCCTCTCTCTCTTTTTCCTCTCTCTCTCTTCCTCTCTCTCTCTCTTCCTCTCTCTCTCTCTCTTCACTCACTACTTCACACTTCATCTCTCTCTTCACCTCACTCTCTACCTACACTCTCTCTCTCTCTTCCTCTCTCTCTCTCTCACATCCAACACCACTCACACAACCACACTCTCTACACACTTCCTCTCTCTTACACACTCCCACATCCAATATACCCTACTAATCACACACACATAACACTCATCACACACACACACAACTCTACTACCATTACACACACTCTACATCACACACTCACAACAAAACACATACTCTCAACTCACTCTTATCTCTCACACTCACACACTATCTCTCCAACAACAAAAACAACAACAACTACAACAACAACAATACATACTATTCTTCTTCACTTTCTTCTTCAACATCTTCTTCATCCACCTCCTCTTCCCTCCCTCCCCTCTTCCTCCTCCTCCTCTCCCTCCCACCTCCACCACAACACCTTCCTACCCCACCACCACCCTCCACCTCCTCCTGCACTCCTCCTCTTCTCCTCTTTCTCTCTCTCTTCAATCTCACTCTCTCTCTCTCTCTCTCTCATCACTCTCTCACACACTCTCTACACTCACATCTCTCTCTCTCTCTTTTTTCTCTTTCTCTCTCTCTCACCACCACACTCACACACACACTCAACACTCTTCTCACTCTATCAACACACTCCTCACACACTCACATCTCTCTCTCTCTCTCTCTCTTCTCACTCTCTCTCTCACACTCACACAACCTCTCTCTCTCTCACAACACTCCACCTACACTCTCTCACACACATCACACACACACAACATCACTACACACTCTCTTCCTCTCTCTTCCTCTCTCTCTCTCTCTTCCTCTCTCTCTCTCTCTCCTCTCTCTCTCTCTCTTCCTCTCTCTCTCTCTCTCTCTTCCTCTCTCTCTTTCTCTCTTCCTCTCTCTCTCTCTCTTCCTCTATCTCTCTCTCTTCCTCTATCTCTCTCTCTCTCTTCCTCTATCTCTCTCTCTCTCTTCCTCTATCTCTCTCTCTCTTCCTCTATCTCTCTCTCTCTCTTCCTCTATCTCTCTCTCTCTCTTCCTCTATCTCTCTCTCTCTCTTCCTCTATCTCTTTCTCCTTCATTATCTCTTTCTCCTTCTCTCTCTCTCTCTTTCTCCTTCTCTCTCTCTCTTTCTCCTTCTCTCTCTCTCTTTCTCCTTATCTCTTTCTCTTTCTCCTTCTCTCTCTTTCTCCTCTCTCTCTCTTTCTCTTCTCTCTCTCTTTCTCCTCCTCCCTCTCTCTGTTTCCTCCTCTCTCTCTACCACTCTTTTTCTTTCTCCCACCCTTTCTCTTTCTCCTCCTCTCTCTCTCCTTTCTCTCTTTATCTCACCCTTTCTCTTTCTCTCATCCTTTCTCTTTCTCTCACTCTTTCTCTTTCTCTCACCCTTTCTCTTTCTCTCACCCTTTTTCTTTCTCTCACCCTTTCTCTTTCTCTCACCCTTTTTCTTTCTCTCACCCTTTCTCTTTCTCTCACCCTTTTTCTTTCTCCCACTCTTTTTCTTTCTCCCACTCATTCTCTTTCTCTCACCCTTTCTCTTTCTCTTATCCTTATTCTTTATCTCACCCTTTCTCTTTCTCCCACTCTTTCTCCTTCTCTCACCCTTTCTCTTTTCTCACCCTATCTCTTTCTCCCACTCTTTCTCTTTCTCTCACCCTTTCTCTTTCTCTCACCCTTTATCTTTCCCTCACCCTTTCTCTTTATCTCACCCTTTCTCTTTCTCCCACTCTTTCTCTTTCTCCCACCCTTTCTCTTTCTCCTACCCTTTCTCTTTCTCCCACTCTTTCTCTTTCTCCCACCCTTTCTCTTTCTCCTACCCTTTCTCTTTCTCCTACCCTTTCTCTTTCTCCCACTCTTTCTCTTTCTCCCACTCTTTCTCTTTCTCCCACCCTTTTTCTTTCTTCCACTCTCTTTATTCCTCTCATCCCCTCTCTCTTTCTAACTCTCTCCCTTTCTCCCACCCTTTTTCTTTCTTCCACTCTCTTTATTCCTCTCATCCCCTCTCTCTTTCTAACTCTCTCCCTCATTCTCTTTCTCCCCCCTCTCTCTCTATCCCTCTCTCTCACTCTCTCTCCCTTTCTCTTTTTCTCTCTCACTCTCTCTCCCTTTCTCTTTCTCTCTTTTTCTCTCTCACTCTCTCTTCTCTGTCTCACTCTCTTTCCCTCTCTCTCCATCTCTTTCTCTCTTTTTCTCCCTCACTCTCTCTTTTTCCCTCTCCT
Organism: Penaeus chinensis; assembly: GCF_019202785.1. Taxonomy (NCBI): domain Eukaryota; kingdom Metazoa; phylum Arthropoda; class Malacostraca; order Decapoda; family Penaeidae; genus Penaeus; species Penaeus chinensis. Next base: position 28,084,560 of record NC_061852.1, on the reverse strand, counting down.
TTTCTCTCCCCCCCCTCTCTCTCTCTGTGTCTCACGTGCATGTGTGTATTTACGCACTAAAGACTAATCTTTTCCTCCTTTCTTTATCCTATCCCGAAACCCTTTCTTCGTTCTCCCTACCCCTTGGCCAACAGAGCAAACATATGTTGCAGAAAGTTACTGCAAATACCCACGAAAAAACGCCAGGTAATGTGTTCAACAGAGCGGATTACTTTCGCCTTAAGAAGCACGCCATATGGAATCATGACTTCCCCCGCTCCATTCCCCTCTCCTCTTGTTTTTAATTTTTATTCAAATTTTGACTTTTCCTCAGTCTCTTTCTGGATATACTTGCCTCTTTGACTTATGATTCTTGCACCTATCCCTCCTACTCATTTTGCCATTATTACTATTATTAATATCAATATCATTTTTATTATTATTATTATTAGCATGATCAATAACTATTATCATTATTATTATTAGTACTATCATTATCATTATTATTATTACTACTATCATTATCAATATTATTATTACTACTATCATTATCATTATTAATATTACTACTATCATTATCATTATCATTATTACTATCATTATCATTATTATTACTACTATCATTTTCATTATTCTTGTTCTTATTTTCATTATTATCATCATTATCATCATCCTCTTGCAATTCCTCCTCTTGCCCTTGCCCTTCTCAAATCCCTTCAACGCAGTCATTATCATCACAATCTTCTTCTTCCCCATCCTCTTTCTCCTTCCCTACACCCCCTCATCCTCGCCTATCGAATAACATAAAACGCTTACTCCCGAACTTCGACCATTTACACCCAAAACCCCGTCCTAAGTGGCGTGATAAAGACAACTCCGCCATCTCTCGGGGCTCGATGCTGCTCGTTTTATTATCTAAGGTGACGCGCTGTAACCGTGAGCTTTTGTGGGTCTTGACACTTTATGCGAGTTTTACATCCCAAGTTGGTCCGACACTTTTTGTTCAGATGCATCGCCCGGGGCACAACGGGCTGTCGTGTTGACATCTGAATCACACTGGTCAGAGGATACTTCTGTCAGCGTGTTGCATGCTGGGAGATTTATGTACTTTTGGCTGGATCTTTTTTTCTTCTTTGGGGGTATGTGTTTACGACAGTCTGTGTGTGTGTGTGTGTGTGTGTGTGTGTGTGTGTGTGTGTGTGTGTGTGTTTTAGAGAGAGAGAGAGAGAAAGGGAAAGAGAGGGAGAGGGAGAGAGAGGGAGAGGGAGAGAGAGAGAGAGAGAGAGAGAGAGAGAGAGAGAGAGAGAGAGAGAGAGAGAGAGAGAGAGAGAGAGAGACAGAGACAGAGAGCATCGCCTTGAAAACCACCAAGCAGGGAGACAGGAGGTACCGCGGCTGGACCCTTTTCCTCCTATTAACTTAACTTTTCCATCGCTATCCATCTTCCCGGGACAGACAGCGCCTCCGCCTGGCCTGTGTTAAGAGTACCTGAAAAAAACACAACCGACTTGGGTACACATAAGCTTACTCTCTGAATGTACACCGAGCTCATGCGTATTTATACTACGATGAGGGGCATAAACATTCACGAAAGAATAAGCCCATAATTCTATTTATTAACGAGAACTAAGAGAGACCAGAGACGAATTGTCACTGCCAGATGGAAATGACTATCGACGTCTTTGGTTAGTGGAAATATGATAAGGGTATAGTTGAAGAAGTTAAGTTGTCACGCTTAATAGCAATCGGCACGTGATTTATTGGAAAGCTTTTGGGTGGAAATAACACGAGGAAGACTCAATTCTGCGTTCACGGGGATAGGCATTGGTGGGTGATGTTAGTGGGGACCTGAGCTTATGTTGTATGAGATTGGGGTGTGATGCGAGACATTTTTTAATATATCTATGCAAATTCACGGTAGGTTGCGCTACATGACTTGCTTAACTATTATGTGCAGCTTGAGCTAAATATCAAAGGAAAAGACGGAGGTTGCTTCTGATAGCGGTGTTAAGAAATAAAACAGACGGGGGAAAACAGAGAGAGAGAGAGAGAGAGAGAGAGAGAGAGAGAGAGAGAGAGAGAGAGAGAGAGAGAGAGAGAGAGAGAGAGAGAGAGAGAGAGAGAAAGAGAAAGAGAGAGAGAGAGAGAGATTATTTTTACCATTACACGTATCAAGCGACAGACACTCAGGTGAAAAGTGCATCAGAAGTTTATTTTGCAGCCCTCGATGACTGTCACGACGACAGGACAGTAGCAGGAGAACTGAAACCGCCATCATCCACCGGAAATAATCCCACGCCTTAAAAATCTCAAATCACCGCTGGATTCCCTGACGAAAGTGCTTTCTCCCCCGCCTCCGTTTCCCGTTTTTGCTCATATCGTAAAACGAGAGCGCAGGTTCCGGCGGAGGTTGTTCGGAAGGAGTTCAAAAAATCCCTCCACCTCCTTCTCCCCCTTTTCCTCCTCCCTTCACTCTGCGAAGGTTAAGTCGGCACGTGAGGGTGCGAAGGAGCAGATAATGACGCGGACATAAATCTGCAATCACACAGTCGTCATGACACACCTCTGCCGGAGGATCGCACCCAACTGCCGCCAGGGTAGCAATTATACTCAAATTACCCGCCGTTTATACAACTCGCTGAACTCCAAAGTTTTCTAAGTGTTCTCTGCATGGAACTAAAGCTGTTTTGCAAGTTTTTATTGAAAATGCTGAATATGTGTCACTCAAAAATTCTTTTTTCGGCATTCAAGTTCAATTATGTCAAAAATAAGACAGCAAATACGCGCGCGCGTATGTGTGTCTGTGTGTGTGTGTGTGAATGAGTGTGTGTGTGGGGGGGGGGGGGGGAGTGAGTGAGTGAGTGAGTGAGTGAGTGAGTGAGTGTGTGTGTGGGGGGGGGGGGGGTGAGTGAGTGAGTGAGTGTGAGTGTGTGTGTGTGTGTGTGTGTGTGTGTGTGTGTGTGTGTGTGTGTGTGTGTGGGTGGGTGGGTGGGTGGGTGGGTGGGTGTGGGTGTGGGTGTGGGTGTGGGTGTGGGTGTGGGTGTGGGTGTGTGGGGGGGGGGGGAGTGAGTGAGTGAGTGAGTGAGTGAGTGAGTGAGTGAGTGAGTGAGTGTGAGTGAATGTGTGTGTGTGTGTGTGTGTGTGTGTGTGTGTGTGTGTGTGTGTGTGTGTGTGTGTGTGTGTGTGTGTGTGGGTGGATGTGTAGGTGTGTGGTTGAGTGTGTCTGTGGGTGTGTGAGTGAGTGTGAGCGTGTGTGATTGTGGGTGTAAGTGAGTGTATGTGTCCGTATGTGTGTAATATCTATTTACCTAAATGATGCACTGGATTAGGGACACAAGTCGTTCTGATTGAACAAGCATATGCATTGTTGCATGCCAAAACAGACTTAAATGCAATTTGAGGTACATGTAAAGTAAGGTCTAGAACATGTTTAATTAGATTTTCAAAACTGGATTCAATAAAGACCACAACAGGAGTTTCAAGGCACCGGTGTCAAGTCAAAACAACCAACACAGGTGGCTGTCCCAGGCTGGTGTCACTGACAACGAGCCCAAGTTGTTCGAACCGACACAAAATCGCCTAACCCTAAGGACTGTATGCAACGTCGATCACTCATTAGGAGATAATAGAAAGGCACTTTCAGCAAACAGGGCGAATGAGTGTAAAAAGCAAAGGGAGACAACAGGTGTGTGCCGGGGTAGTCTGTGGGTGTAGCATGGACAAGCCCCGTAGGTCCTGGGTAACGCAACACGTGTGTACATTACACCCACGGGACCCAAAGCAGCCACAGGTCAAACTCGCTTCCTCTGTGTATATATCATTGAGATTTCATTTGTTTGCAGTTCTATAGAAAATGCAATAGTTTATGCATAATGACATGGGTAATAAAATACATTCACTAATGGTAAACTTCAAAATATTGAAAAGGGCGTAGGTCCATCTACCATGGTCGAAGTAGGGCAACACTAGTGAGTCAATTTCGGCATTTCGTTTTCACAGAATGCTTCTTTTTCTGTGTCGATCATTAAATCACAGCACAGCGATGAACTGCCAAGAGGTGGACGTGTTCATCATGCAACATGCAACATGAAAACATCTGGCCGCTGTCTGGCCGTTATTCATCATCCGTTTTCACACACTGGGTGAGGGGGAGCAACGCCCCCCGTCACTAGCAGCACATGCTTGCCCCCGCGTAACACTTGTCACTAGTGATCCACATTGCCACGCATCCTCAGACCTGGTAGGACCCTTGGCACCTTACTCACCTGGCTG
>NC_061852.1:28067809-28070309 GCF_019202785.1 Penaeus chinensis | reverse complement strand
TCTACCAGTACCTCTGTTCCCCTCTCCCTCTCCCATCCCATCTCCCTCTCCTTCTCCTTCTCCCTCTCTCTCTCCCTCCCCAATTCCCTCTACCTCCCCCATTCCCTCTCCCTCTCAATATCCTTCTCCCTTCCCCCTCCCTCTCCTTCTCCCTCCCCCCTCCCCCTCCCTCTCCTTTTCCTTCTCCAGTCCTCAAGAGCCCACCTGATATGTCTCCTGAGGATCATAATCGTCGGGCGGCGGGCAAACGTCGGCGCTTCCGTTGGTGGCGTTGGAGGAGTTTAATGGCGTCGTCGTTACCATGGCGACGATGGCAACCGAGAGGGAGATGCGGATGGTGTACATGACGGTGATGCCGAGGCTGCCGAGAAAAGCCAGGGTGTGGCGAGCGCCCCAGCCTTTTGTGCTGATGCTACCTGGTATTATTATTATTATTATTATTATTATTACTACTATTATCATCATCACTATTACTAGCAGTAGTAGCAGTAGCAGTATAACTATTATTCTTAATAACTATTAATGTCATTATTCATTATCAAGCGTATATCACTATTAATGTGGTTAATATTATTATTATCATTATTGTTACAGTTATTGTCATTATTTTTATTATCATTATTGTTACTTTTATTCTCATTATTATTATTGTTCTTATTATCATTATCATGATAATGATTACTATTATTATTTTCATTATCATCACTATCATTACTATAGTTATTGTTTTTATCATCATCATTATTTCATTTTTGTTATTATTATTGTTATTGTTTTTATAATTATTGTTATTATTACTATTATTATTATTATTATTATCATCATTGTTTTTTGCTATTATTGTTATTTTTATTATCGCTGTTATCATTGCCATTATCATTATCATTATTGTTATTATCATTATCATTATTATTATTATTATTGTCATTACTATTATTATTATTGTCATTATTATCCTCATCATCATTATCACTATTATTCTTATTATTATTATAACCCTCTACATTATTACTATCACTATTATCATTATTATTATTAAGATTATTTATCATTATCATTATTGGTATTATTACTATTTTCAATGATATTGATAATTATAATGATAATATTACTTTTACCATTATTATCATTATCATCTTTATCATTATTATCTTTGTTAAGTCGTCTTTTCCATTGGTTATGGCTTACGCGACATCTCTCACGCGACAGGAATTGAGCAGCCAGTAAACATTTGTCGAGTTGCCAAATGCATTCTTCCTACCTCGGTTATTTTCGTGCATATTCGTACTTAATTTGGGTATCTATAATACAGCACAACCCATAATGAAATATCAAAGGCCATCTAGGATATTATATTCCAAAAATACTGTACTAGTCGAAAAATAACCAATACAGTAAAACACTTAGCCGTCAACTGTGGCCATTCCCATTACGTCACAAAATTGGGCGGAGCTTAGCGGCGTGTTTCGCCTCCGATCACGAGACAGGTTTTGGGTGTCGCGAGACGTGGCGCCTAATTGCCACCGGGAAAAATGGCATAGTTGTTATCATCATTGTCGCTTTTATTTTCATCATTACGATCAGTGTCACTTTTATTTTTATCATTACGATCAGTGTCATTTTTATTCATATCACTAGCATTACCATTATTAGTAGTAATATTCGCATTATCATGTGATCATTGTTATTATCATTTCTATTACTATATATATTTGTTTTTACCACTTTCGTCTTTATTGATATTTCGTTTAATAATGATATAAGTGTCTTGAAATAAGTAAGATTGTCTTCCTGCGTTCAAAACATTCGCAGGAGAGCAAGTAGAATAAAAAGTGATCTAGACATATAAAAATAATAAAATTTCCTTGGAATGTCCTAAACGAAAAAAATCGCAAGATCCAATAAAAAGATACAGAAAATGGAACCTGCAATCCTATATGACCGGTAAGCGGAAAGTGTAAGGCCGCCTCACTGCAGAGAATAAGGAAGCTAAGTCTGAAATTGTCAGCTGGATTATTACTAACGAGGCGACAAGTCTTCGATCACCTTGGCAAACCGCGCCTTGTGCCAGACCCCGTCAAAAGTCTTATCTTGGACAACGACACAAGAGTCCGGGGTGGATCTCCCTTTGAGAAAATCGTGACGGGAAACTAATAAAATAGAATTTACATTTTCTGAGGAAAATTGATAAAAAAAAAAAAAAACCTTAGGGGGTTCGGAAAAAAGCGGAAGATAAGCTGATAAGTAGAAAGACGAGAGAGATCACCCCTTCTGACTATATAGGCTGATCAAACCGATATTCCCAAAGACAAAAAACAAGAAAGACGGCAAAACACCGGTGTTAGCCCATCATAACCTTTGGGGAATCTTGCTGCATTACCGTCAGATACATTTATCTCTTTACAGGTTAGACTCAAGGCAAAAGTCAACACACGTAGATATACAAATGATAAACATATTAAACCACAATATAGCTGGCAAACGAGTAATCAATATCACG
>NC_061852.1:28055309-28060309 GCF_019202785.1 Penaeus chinensis | reverse complement strand
TTAGAAAATAGACACAAGAGTCTTTCATACTAGGAAATCTTTTCTTTCCATAAAGAACTTCTATGTTTAGTAAACATCAGATCAATGTTTCTCCACATATATATAAATAACAGTCACACTGCATACACACTACATAAAAGAGAGATAAAGTTCTGAAACACTTTTATCTGAAGCTGAACAACTTTTGATAGCTTTAGAAATACAACCAAAATTATCTTTAGAAAAAATCCCTAAAGTGCAACCACAATTGTGCATGAAAATCACATCATTCAATTTTTATTAATAACACAATGCTGAATATCTTAAAGGTACTATACAAACTCAATGCCCTCAAATTTAAAATCTCCTACTTTAGTTTCTGGCAGTACAACTTTCCCATTAATATTGAATGCCATGACATATGAAGCAACCTTCCCTTCAACTTCCTCAGATTTCAAAGCCACAATTAACGTCTCCTTTGTACCAGGTATAAATTTGAAGCTGGAGAATCCATGGGTGTCAATCTTATCACCAACATGACTGACCTGTTGAAAAAGTATACCATAAATATCTATTAGTGTACAATTTGGCATTATCTATATCTATATATAAAAAAAAAAAATTAAAAAAAGATAAAAATAAAAACACAGTTAAATAAATATATATATAAATAAATTAGTAAATAAATATTATATATCTATATATCTATATCTAAACACACACATACACCCACACCCACACCCACACCCACCCACACACACACACACACACACACACACACACACACACACACACACACACACACACACACACACACACACACACACACACACACACACACACACACACCCACACACACACACACACACACACACACACACACACACACACACACACACACACACACACACACACCCACACCCACACCCACACCCACACCCACACCCACACCCACACCCACACCCACACCCACACCCACACCCACACCCACACCCACACCCACACCCACACACACACACACACACACACACACACACACATATATATATACACATATATATATATACACACATATATATACACACATATATATACACACATATATATACACACATATATATACACACATATATATACACACATATAAATATATATACATAAATATATATATACATACATATACATATACATATACGTATACATATACGCATACATATATATACGTATACATATATATACATATACATATACATATACATTTACACTTACACACACACACACACACGCACACAAGCACACAAGCACACAAGCACACAAGCACACAAGCACACAAGCACACACGCACCCACGCACCCACACACGCGAGCCAAAAATATTTACCTTAATATTTTCAAATCCCTCAGTAGCTTGCAACATGATATTTGTGCCACGGTGTTCATCTTCCTTTTCATCATACCGAGTTGATGATGCTCGCCTCGGTAAGAAAACCCACCGCTGATGACCCTCTGACCACGAGCATGACTCATGAATCATATAACCTGATCATTCAAAAAGAAGTAAAGACTAAATCAAAAGTATGTCATAAATAAAATTAAATCAAAAGTTATAAAGATGTCTTAACTAAAAAACTGAAATTCAGCAAAATATAACAAATGTCTTAAGAAAAACATTAAATATGCTTTGATTGGTCTTGATTAACTGATAATACATAAATGATTAAGTTATCTAAAACATAATAGCCTTATTACTCACCTGGGAAAAAGATTCCTACGGCTTCTCTCAATTTTTCATAGTTCCGTGTCCAGTCATGGTGTTCAACAAACCCTCGTGTGGATATTGTCTTGACCCACTGAGGATTATGGTTAAGCAGTTCTCCTTGAGCAGTTGTCCACTCCTTGCCAAGGCCCCCAACTATAAGAGTCTCATCCTTCACTGTGGCCCATTCACTTTTGAATCCTAAAATTTAAAATCAGTTTTGTAATTTTCCACTTTTGATTTATTTTTAATATTTCTTAAAATTTTTAGTTTCATAAGCTGATAAAGTCTGTAACTGTATTCAGATGTAAATCTACATGAAATATATTAACAGCTCCATGGCATTTAACCCACTACTACTGGGGATGGCATGTTGCCCCCTGAGATTTTAGTTTAGTAATTGGGTTTACATATAGATGGCTCCAACAGGGGCTTAGTCACCAAGGAATCAGTTAGTAGTTTTACATATTTCTCCTATTTTTTCTTTTTTTTTTCATTTTCCGAAATATTATTCTTTTATTTCTTATTGCTATTGGTACTGTTAATATCATTATCATAATTATAATGCCAGTAATGATGATAAAAGTAGAGATATTAAAAAGAAAGAAATAAAAATACCTTTCCTAAAAATTCAAGGAATGGGGAAATCAGATAAAGTAATACATGATAATGTGGATAAAAAAAAAAAAAAAAAAAAATGACAAACAAAAACAAGAGTTTTCATTAACATACTGTATAAACACACATTTTTTTTTTTTTTTTTTTTTTTTTTTTTACAAACATGTATACAAAAAATACCTTTAGTATTTCTGCCATTGCCATCTGTTAAAACAACCCAAGGGATGACTTTATTCTCATGAAGATCAACTTCATAAATAATTCCTGTCCGATCATCCACTGCATAAAGCCTGCCATTGAAAACAATGAGCTCTGACAGTTCCATTCCTCTGCCTCCATAAGCCATGTTGGATTTGAGAGAAATAACTTCCTTGTCCCATTCAACACTAACTTCCTCACTCTCTACATTAACTTTAAGATGACCCTGAAAGATATTTGGGACAAAATGTAAAAAATTATTGAACTAAATAGCTAATTAAACACATTTAATCTCAAGATTTTGCCAAAGTAATACAATCATAAATGGTGATCAGTGAAAAGGCATAACACATATGCGAGAAATTACCTTTTTCAAGTAGCTAATCCATGTATTTTTCTCAGTTGGATGTTTAGAGTCTGTGTCTAAGTCTGTTACTACTGCTATTCTGTACTTAATATAACCTCTGTCACTGTAGACAGGCTGTGTTAAGGGATATGTACTGCAAAATAAAATTAAAAGAATATGAATGCAGAAAACCATGATTGAGATAAATTTATGAATATATATATACAAAATATGAAGGTTGATCTAAATTTCATCACTGCTTTATCAATTTAATAAATATACTATAACAAAGATATATATATATATCTACCTGTTGTAGAAGGTAAACCAGTTACGCTGATGATGGTGTCCATGGCCATGCTCCTCACCATGACCCCATATATCATTGGTGAGATTACTAGAACCAACTCGGGAAGTAGGCATGATCATGAACAGCACCAACAGAGACACCAGTCCAACAGCAGCTACCAGAGTTACAAACTTTGTCTGCAAAAGGAAGTAGTCTCAGTTTACTGGAATTAATTCAGCAATAAAAAATAAAAAAATTGTGGTCTGCATGTACAAATATATGACCACTCAACATAAATTCTGATCATCTCGGTTATTTCAGTGTTGTTACTTTTCACCCAATGGCCATAGATGATAAAAAAAAATTGTGCTATGATCAATATAATTTTAGTTTACTAATTGTGGTTGCAAAGAGATGGCTTAATTATTAGTATGATCAGAAAAAATATTTTTTATCATTTTACATTTTGTTTTGGTTATTTTAACATCATAATGTGAAAATAAACAAGTAGGTTCAAAATCCAGCTAATAAATGTGCTAGAAAAGGTATGGTATGGTAAAGTACTGTGGCAAAAAGAGTAGAAATGAGTTAATGATTAGCATAAAATGGGGTAGATGTCAAAGATCGTAGAGTGATGTAGGACAGAATGGTAGTGAAAAGGGTATAGAGGGGGGAGCAAATGGAGTATGGCAGGGATTTGTAAGGGGGGAAGGAGTTAAGGGTAAATGGCAATTATATCAAATGGAGAGTGTGCCTGAGGAAGGGGGAGTAACACTAGGAGAAAAACTGCAAAAGAACCACTATGAAACAATCATAGGGTAACAAGGATAGAAATGGTAGTTGGAGAAGTAGGAAAAGAGTCCAGAGAATGAGATAAAGGAACAGGGGAAGGTGGTGAAATATCAAGAAGAATGTCAGGACGGAAGGGATCAAGAGAGGGATATTGTTGTAACATAAGCGAGTTATATCACGTGAGCATCCAGGTGGGAGTGGTAAGGATAATGGGGAAAGAAGAGGTAATGGTGATGCACATGGAGGAGAGGATGTTGTTGTTGTTGTTGTTGTTGTTGTTGTTGTTGTTGTTGTTGTTGTTGTTGTTGTTGTTGTTGTTGTTGTTGTTGTTGTTGTTGTTGTTGTTGTTGTTTTTCTTTTTTTTTTTTTATTATTATTTTTTTTTTTTTGAGGATAGCGGAAGAGGGATAGGGGGTACTTGAGGAGGACAGATATTGGCTAATACTTTAAATGAGCCAATTTTAGGGAGTTTTGAATGTCTTCAGGAGTTTCTGGAGAGGAGTTTGGGGGGTGATCGGAGAAACAAAGTTCTTTTTTTTTTTTTCTATGAGAAGAGGGAATAGATGTTCGTAGAGCAGAGGGAGAGGGGGTGTAGGAGAGAATGTGGTAGAAGATGGGGTAGAACATTTAGATTGTCTGGTATGACAGAGTGAGGAGGAGTGGTTGGCAACTGCAAAGTAGTAGAATTTGGAGTATCTGGATTTAGACTGGAAAAGTAATATTAGTGGGGGAAAGAGGCAGTAGAGATTGGATGATTCGGGGCAGAGGGAAGAGATACTGAGGGAGAAGCTGAGAAATCTTCTGAAGGTGAGAGGGGACCAGAGCGAAGTAGTTTTGGAATAGGTAGAGAGAGACCTCATCGGCATGCTTCTTGTCTAGCCTCACGTAGCGAGGCCAAGTTTAAATCTGAGAACTGCTACCTCAGATCAGAGCTTGTAGGCTTATGGGAGCCACCACAATTGGCATACATGCATGAAATTTAAACAGTCAGCTCATGATCAAGTTGGGCAGTGGGCTGTGGAA
>NC_061852.1:28047809-28050309 GCF_019202785.1 Penaeus chinensis | reverse complement strand
CCTAGCTATATTTCATAAGCATAAATATACTTGGCATCAAATCTATTCTCATTTTTGTCGGATTATACTTATAATTTTCATTATAATGCTATGTTTTATCTATATTTGGTATAAAACCATGGAGATACTTTAACTTGTACCTGTGTAAAAAAGCATGATAAAGTGCCACAGGAAATGTTACAAGGAACCTTTATGACAAAGATGCAAGTGAGCAAAAATCCTGGTACACTCACTTTGGGTTATGCCTATATCTACCCATGAAAGACACCAAATGGGCCCTCATATACACAGGGTAGTTTCTTCATGCATGTAAAAGTAGGAAGACATTCTTAACTTAATTTGGCTCATGTTAACCCATGGTCATTCCTAATAATATCATACATAGTAAAAATACCAAAATAATAATAATAGCATACTGCTTACCTGCACATGAAGAGTTGAATTTCCAACTCTATATGAGAGAGGTGTTCTGCTAAACACCGCCTGCCTCATATCTAATACCATATTGCTATTGTCAATCATATCCTTTGGAGGATTGGAAGACATGAAGACAGACCATGCAAGATTTTAGTTGAGTTGGATTCCTCAACACTCTTCTGTAAGGAATAACAAAAATGGAATAAGACAGAAAAAATATGAATTCCTGTCACAGAAAAAGGACATATTTGAATCTGTAATATAATGAAGTGTCAAGCTAAAGCCAAGAAACCCCTAAAATCAGGATTGGTCACTAGGGCTACTGATAGACTCCCTGCCGGATGTAAGAGACAGCATTCACAAAAAACTACAGGGGACAGAACATAAATCCAGGGCGGTTGGGTTAACTATCCTGTACATTACTATTTGCATAATGCAATGTTTTATTCAAGCTATAACTTTACTCTTCTCTATTTCTCCTTACAGGATTAATCATATTTTAAAAGGTGATTAAAATAGATCACAGACAATATAATAACAAATTTGTTATGAATGAACTCCCATTGATATGTAAGTCTACTAACCAGATATAAAACTAATTAGTAAGCACCATTTCCAAAATCTATATTTGTAATAATTTATATTGTATCAAGATGATAATAAATTGTTTATTGAGCATATTATCTCTCCAAGTAATTAGACCCTATAACCTGGATGATGTGACCTTCATGTCATGAAAAAATTTGGTGTGAGGGGCAAGTGATGTGAACATGCCATCATGGGAAGATTTGGCTGTAGGCCAAGACGATGCAAATATGCCATCATGAGCATTTCAGCTGAAGGTTGGGATGGTGGGAAAGTTTTACCACGAGTGCACAATGCACTTGGAGGGTGATTAGACTCATTTGGCTTTTGCTTTATTTCCATCAATAAATGAGTGTGGAATATAATACTTGTTTGCCATAACTGGAAGAGCACCAGCTCCACAGAGGACACTATTTCCATGCTCAGGATCCTATTCCTGCCCACCACTAGTGGTGCATGTTCTATTACAGAAAATTGAAAATGATGGAAAAATAAAAAACTACACTAATAACAAAATGTTACTTATATTTATTACACTGAGTTATAGATTATCTAGAGAGATGACATGGAGCCTGTGTTTTAACATCTGGATAAAGCAAATCAAATAAATATAAACATTGGAAAATGGCATAAAAGCTAAAACCCCTTATGAAGAAAAAGAGAAAATAACATTGCAAAGAGGAGGCATAGAGTCATGTCATTGCACATGAGAGTTCAATTGTGCCCAGTTTACAAGCTGCACACCCAGCAGAGTGTCCGTTCATATAAGCCTAATGCTCATATTTTGGCCCACATGATGGCAGTGAAGCATCCAGATCCAATTGCAAAAATATAAACATCTTTGTGTTACAGTGTTATATTAATTTTCTTTGTGCTATTTAATTTACCATAACACACCCTACATCACCAGCAAGGGTTGGTATACTTAGCCCTCCTGAAGGCTTGCTGAATCAAATATTTTTCCTGATGTGTCCTCCATGTCACCTGGATCCAATGGGTTAAAACACTGTATCTTTACCTTAAAAAAAATTATAAAGGACATCTGTACATCGCTCAGGGAGTTTGCTATGTGTAGTGGAACTTCCCACTCAACTAGCTCAAGTGCAATGTGATGGTTTTTCACGACGGTTATAGGTGTGCCCAGGAATAAGAGGTTAAATTCAATTAACATAGAGCTTAACAACCTCCCAAGCAACATATCCCCATATAAGAATCAGTCTAGTTTTCCCTTGCCAGAATATACAAGGTAAAGGTTTGTTTCTCTTTGCCAGAGCAGATAGCATGGTGGGCTGCATCAAGGCCAGCAGTCTGAAGACTGCAGGCCTTCCACTATATATCATAATAAGTTTCAGGGGTAATTTTTCAGAATACCTTCGCATAACCAATTGCAATGATTTTGTTATGGATGGATTCTTCTTACTCTCTACAAGCCAAATATATGAAAAACTGACATGGAAACCCTCCCATTAGTGACAATCAGTCACTGTCTAATGACTAG
>NC_061852.1:28032809-28042809 GCF_019202785.1 Penaeus chinensis | reverse complement strand
AAATATCGCGCTCTGATTGGCTAGGCGGAGTGTATTAAACCGTATCAAGTTGAAGGCAAACGCATTTGATACAAAATAAAAAGATGGTTTAACAGGTTCCAACAAAGTCCTGCCACTGAAACCGCCTTGAAAAGGTGCAGGACTTGAGCTTCCTCTCTGAGGTGAATCAGCCTTTGGATGGCGGTTTCACTTGAGAGGGATGAACAGAGGGTTCCAAACAATGATGCCTATCTTGTAGGTGGAAGGGCATCCCCTCTGGTCTCTCCCCACGTGTTTGCCTTGCGTGGTAGCTTTGTGCCCTGAGGAGACGGGAGTCCTGGAGGTTGAGCGATGCCGTGCATGATTATACCCTGCGGCTAGCAACACACCTCTTTCGTCCCTTATTCCAGCAAGACGTGTGGCCTGATCCTGCGCCCTGTCAAGGTCAATCGGCTGGTCTCCTTCGGGAGGCTAGGGTCAAGCAGTCAAGCCGCCGTTGGCACTCACACTGGTCCGTGAGTGCTGTTACAATGGCTATTGGCTGCATATATCCTCTCAACACCCCTGTATATGTTAGACATTGGCTATAACATACAGCTTCCCCTTGTTGGACTATGTGGTGGGTAGTGGCGTGAGAGGCTGATATTTGACAAAACCCTCCACAAAAAGATACAAATGACAAACCTTGCAAGGCCCAGACTAAGGCAGTTACTTTGAAGCCATACATGGCTTCTAGTGGCAAGCGAAAATGCAAAGCACAGGATGACTCTGTCAGACCTGCTAAGATGGACAAGACTGAGAACCAATCAGACAAAAACATGTCTGTCCACGAAATTGTCCAGCAGATGGACTCTCGTGTTGGCAACTCCAGGCCTGCATCCAAACCAGGGAGGCCTCTGAGTTCCACTCCTCCCTTACCGAGATGAGAGCGCAAGCTGAACCAGCCGAAACAGCTGCTACTCCCAAGACAAAGTACTATAATCAAAGCCGAAATAGCGGTCTAAAATGGCCTAGGTCGGAGACAGACTCTTAGGGAGAGTCTGGACCCCCTAAGCATTTCCCACAGTTTAAGGTTCCCTCTAAACCTGAAGGCTTCGACAATGCCTACCAACTGGTAAGAGCATTGGAGATGCAGATAAAAATCTGCATGTCAATCCGGGTTGCCAGAGACCAGAGCATGATTATTGTACCCAAAGACCAAGCTACCCTGAATTTCCTACAGGAAACGAAGGAGCTTAAAGATGGGAGGAAAGTGTGTCTCTCACCACTGAATCCTGACGATAAGAAAGTCAAGATGGTGCTACTTGGCTTTTAATTATCGTATAATGTGGATCTGATCACATCACACCCACAGATGTGATATAACAGCCAAATGTCCTTTCTGTGCCAAGAGGCATCATGCCTGGAGCCTGGCTTGCTCTGTCAGGAAAGAGGCGGCCCTCAGGTGACAAGGGATTGCTAAAAAGCGACCAGACTTTGCCCCCCCCCTCCCCCCAGGTACCTATGGGAACA
This sequence comes from Penaeus chinensis, assembly GCF_019202785.1. NCBI lineage: Eukaryota > Metazoa > Arthropoda > Malacostraca > Decapoda > Penaeidae > Penaeus > Penaeus chinensis. The sequence continues at coordinate 28,041,318 of NC_061852.1, read as the reverse complement.
GAACAAAAGTGAAAAGGCTTCCCAAACTAAGAGGAAGGAAGCTCCGCTCAAGCCGACACCAGATATGTCCAATATAAAGGAGTTTCCGACTATTCCAAAAGGTTCAAAGAGCACTGCAAAAGCCTCCCCAAGAGATGATAATCTTCTCTTTGATGAGGAAGATATAACACTCCTGCTGGCTGCTGTAGTCACTACAGTAGCAACAACTTCGGGGAGGTCGAGTGAGGAGGCAGAGAAGGCAGTCACGGTCGCCAATGGACTTATAGTGGAATGGACTTAGAGTGGGTCTGGGACTTCCAATACTTTGGGGGTAAGGATTGACCGGACCCTCTCTTTTCACAAGGAGGTCCAGTACCTAGACTGTCTGTAATGAGAGTAGTGACTGGGCGACACATAGGGACCAGACATAAAGTACTAAGAGTATTCTATGCACATGCCGTCTGGCCCATTGTGGACTATGCTTCTGTCGCCCTGATTGCCACATAGAAAAAAATAAGAGAAAAATTGGAGACAGTTCAAAATGAAGCTGCCAGGATCATTCTGGGTGTTCCATGGTGGGCGAAGGTCCTCAACCTCCTTATTAAGGCAAACCTTCTCCTCCTGGACTCATGAATTGATCTAATGGCAGCAGAACTCCTTTCAAATGTCATCCAGGCTCCCAGGACAAAAAATACTCAGATGCCTAGAACAAGACCACCTGATGAAGCAGTAAATGCGAAAAATCCTTCGGCATATTCGTGTTTTCCTGTACCTCCTTTTGTTATTCTACTTGCACTCTGATACATGTTCGCCTTTATGTTTATATTACTGGAATCAACAATACTATTGAGATTTGCGAAGATCTAGCTTCGCCTAAGGCTTCCATATATGGCTTATGGCAGCTATTTGTGGCTGTCTCATTTTGTTCTCTGACACTCGATGCTTACCCTGGTGGCGGGATTGCCAGCAGGCGCTCCTGCCGCCGTGTCATAAGCATACCACATAATCTCTCTACCAGCCCGGCGGCTGTTGTGGCCGGTCCATGTCCCAGAAATTGTGTATGCTCACAACTCTGTAAGTAGTGTACCAGGTTGGCGTTCGGCTCGCCACAATGCATGCAACACCTGACTGCATAGTTAATTGTCTCTAGATCTGCCATGCGCAATGGTAACCTAGTCTGATTCTGTGAAGAATGACTTTGGTATCTCTGTTGATTGCTTCAGAGAGTTCCAGTGGCTCATAGCCTGTGGCGTCTGAGTACCATCTGGCCGAGGGGGAGGATCTTGTTTTATATCTGTTAAGCTGCAGGAAGAAGGCACGAGCTGTGGCAGTACACTTCTCCCTTAAGATTTTTCGACTCGGTTGTATGATCATGGGATTTGGGGCATACCCCTGCCAATGTCGGCTACTCTGTCAGCAAGCTCGTTCCCTCTGATGCCAATGTAGCTGGGGACCCAGTTAATGATTATTCTTCTACCCTAAGCAAGAATCCTTTGCGCTATGGTAAGCACAGTGGTCAGGAGGTAGATGCCACCTTGTGGCCTTACGGGCCCAAGCTAAACTGTGGGGGATCTTGGACCAGCAGGTGGCCCCAGAGGTAGGGAGCCATGGCCCACCAGGGTGTGGACACGCCCTAGCTCTGTACCAGCTCCTACCCCTCAGCCACCCTGGGGTTAATGGGCGGCTCAGGGAAGTGGGCCTTTCCAGTCCTTCTCCCCCCAGATAACTCAATGGCAGCAACCATATTAAATGGACATGCTGGGGGGAGGGGAGCTGTCCCTCCCACCCAGCAAGTGAGCCGGGCAGTGGGTCTTGTTGGGAGGGCAAATATTGAGGCGCAGGATGGGAACGAGTTACTTGTCCCCCCTGCGCCCTGGCAGGCGCTAACCCAACATGAGGCCTGTGGGGCAAAGCCCAAAGGAACCCCATAGGTGGAGATTTGGCCCCACAGCATGCTGACCCCCTTTATTTAGGACAGCGTCGACGTGGGTGGCAGAGGTGGCGTTCACCCAGAGCGACCGCCCGGGGCTTAACCTCAGGCTAAACTATCTGGGTAGGTGCTTGGAACATCTGGTCTTTGCTTCGTGTCTCTTATTGCTGTTTACGCTCCTACCGATGTTTGCAAACTCGATGTGAAAGAGGCGTTCTACGCCAAACTCACATCCGTGACAGACAATTACCCCCGGCGAGACTTTCGCATTGTTCTGGGTGACTTCAAGCGGTATCCAACTGTTATCGAGCTGGTTACGAGACGTCTGTCAGCCCCCATAACTCGGGAGCTGATCCCAGCAACGAAAACAGCCTCCTTCTTCAGGACTTTACTAGGTTCCAGAGAATGAGGACTTCTGGCTCCTATCCTAGTATCAGTGCTCCAACCCGAATCGCTGGACATGGCATATCAATATAGGTACTGTGGCCAAGGAGACTGACCACATTCTTGTTAACACGCGATGGAGGATCCTCCAGAATTGTAGGTTATGCTGAAGTACCAAGTTCTATTTGCACTGACCATAGGTTGGTAGTGGCTACCCTACGGATCCACTTCAAAACTTCTCATTCCTCCAGTGGCCACTCTAGAGTGTTTCACATGGGCAGACTGAGGGAGGAGAGGTGTGCCCATGGGTTCGCCACGGCAGTCTCTGATCGAATCTCAGAACTTGAAAACCTGATGGACCCAGTTGCTCTGTAGGAGGCCTTCAAGCGCGAGACACTTGAAGCAGCACAGGATTGCATTGGCGTACGACCAAGGACAAGGCAGAATTTCATCTCCCTGGAGACAATGGAGGCCACTGAAGCATGTCACATGTCTCGGCTGAATGGCAATCAGGACTTGCGTCACTCTTTGTTGTGTAGGGCTCGGACACTGCTGAGAAAGGACAATTAATAGTTCATCAGGAATCTTGCTGAGGATGTCGAAGGCCATTTCTTGGTAAATAACATCGCCCTGCCTACCAAACCCTGAGAAAGCTGAACTGCAGGTAGACCCTCCAACAGTTAGCTTGGATGCAAGTGGTATAACAATACCTGTGCTGGACCCACCCATCAGCAAGGAACCTCCTACCGTAACTGAGGTTAGGATGGCGATTTCTAAGCTGAAGTTTGGGAAAGCCGCAGGCATGTGTGATATCCCTGCTGAACTGCTAAAGGCTGGGGGCGAATCTATGGCACGGGGCTTGCATGCAGTTTGAACTGCTATCTGGCAGTCTGGTTCAATTCCCCCTGACCTGTTGAGGGGCGTGGTCATCCCTCTCTGCAAGGGGAAAGGGGATCGTTGGGACTGTAGTAACTACCGTGGGATTACACTGCTCAGTATACCAGGCAAGGTTTTCGCCCACATTCTTCTGAAACGGATCCGTGACCACTTAATAAGGGACCAGAGACCGGAGCAGTCTGGATTCACTCCTGGAAATTCTACAATAGACTGGATCCTAGTGCTTCGAGTAATTGTGGAACGCCGTCGTGAGTTCGGTTGTGGGTTGCTTGTAGCCTACATCAACCTCAAGGATTTTAACTCGATGCATCGAGAATTACTATGGGAGAATCGGAGACTTTGGGGAATTCCGACACGGATTATTGGCCCAATAACAAGCCTATATGCCGGTACTGAAAGTGCTGTAAAGTGTGGTGGGGGCCTGTCGAACTTCTTCCCTGTTAATTCAGGGGTAAGGCAAGGCTGTGTCCTTGCACCAACACTTTTCAACACCTGCAGGGTCTGGATAATGGGCAGAGCTACAATCCAAAATCAGTGTGGAGTAACACTGGGCAGTATCAAGGTCTCAGACTTTGACTTTGGGGGCCTGTTAGGTCAGTCGATCCATGCTTGCGGTGAGGACGTTGCATACCTTGGTAGCGTAGTCCATACCTCTGGGCTGTCAGACCAAGAAGTCAGTAGACGGATATATATATATATATATATATATATATATATATATATATATATATAATATATATGTGTGTGCGCGTGTGTGCGTGTGTGCGCGTGCGCGTGTGCGTGTGCGTGCGCGTGTGCGTGCGCGTGCGCGTGTGCGTGTGCGTGTGCGTGTGCGTGTGCGTGTGCGTGTGCGTGTGCGTGTGCGTGTGCGTGTGCGTGTGCGTGTGCGTGTGCGTGTGCGTGTGCGTGTGCGTGTGTGTGTGTGTGTGTGTGTGTGTGTGTGTGTGTGTGTGTGTGTGTGTGTGTGTGTGTGTGTGTGTGTGTGTAAGGGGTATCTATATCTATCAATAGCCTTTATAGACTTAGAGAAGGCGTTTAGTAGAGTACCACTTAAGGAAGTCTAGAGTTGGATGAGGGGGGAAGAGAATTCCTGATAAGACCGTGAGAATGATACCACTTGGATCTTCTTTAAGCTCGTGCCGATATATTGTGATTATGGATACTTTATCTGGTAGTCAATTCCTCTGTTAAAATCTGTCTACTAATGAAATGATGCTACCACAAAATATACAGTTAAAATTAAATCAAAATAGGGCATCTGTGGATTAAAGAGGATTTAAGATCAGTAGAAAGATGGAATACTTGATTTCTAACAAAAAGGTTATCACCCCGGAATTAGTATGAACAAAAGTTGGAGAACATGCAGGTCTAATAAGTAGATTCGCCGGTAGGCATGGGTCAAAAATGTCATCAATGAAAAGCTAATTGGAAGCGCAAGGGACTGAAACATCACAGAAAAAAAGGTTTAATGAAGCGAAAATGAATGTTTTGGTGGATGAGTGGAACAAAATCTGGATATGATATGGGGAAAAGATGAACTACTTAGGTACTGGACATATCTATGGAAATGCAGGAAAGCAGATGCAGTGGATTGACTGTGTGATGCGAGCGACAAGTGTGTGAGGGGGTGAGGAAAGGTAAACTGAAGCGGATGTGGAAAGACAGCGCAAGGGATGATCTGAAAAAAGAACTGTTAGGATGAATAACTGGTATACTGTCACAAATGGGTTAAGGAAGTAATGTATTGGAGGAACGCAGGAGGAAAGAGAATACAATGCGTGCGAGAGATTGGAATCGACGTTTACCGTATTTTCTGTAATGTCAAGGAAATATTTGTTTCAGTGTTTGGTTATTTATATATTTTTTTCTGGGCATCAATCGTTAATGGATAAAAGCAAAATAAATGTGCTAGACATCTAAGGTTATGTAGCACTATAGGAAGATACAGTAAAGGGCGGTTGAGTTAGTAGTTAGTTGCTATACGTCAACTATCTAGATTAATATTGAGAAGGTTAAAGATGGGTAAAGTAGTAGATGAGTGAACGGGTTAAGATATGGTTAGATAAGGGGGATTAGATTAAGTGAAGGATATGTATGCGTCTGAGGAAGAAGAACAGGTTGTCAAAGCAGAAAGTGGGAGATTCCGTAAGGATGTCTGATAGGTTGGGAGGACAGGTGGGGGAAAGCAGAGGTACGGCTTCGTCAAAGCGTGGAAGAGACTGTATGGAACTGAAAGAGGGACATTACGTAAGGAACAAAGGGGCGGATCAGAACGTGACATCAGATAGGAGTGTGTTAGATAGGTGTGGCCACTACGTAAGCGGGCGAGAGCCGTCTCGCAACGTCTATTCCGATGAAATATAACTGACCAGGAGGAGATTGACAGTTTTACAGTATGTAACTTATTAGTGTGAAGACTTGACCAGAAAGATTGTCATCAGTTATACTTGGAGGTGTTAATGTGAGGGTAATAATCCATGGCTGGAATACATGAGAAACGTGGTTAGCGTGATGTGGACATAGCGTCATAGTGTGCTAGAGAATCTGCCTGTTCGTTGCCGGGGATTTCGGCATGGCTGGCACCCAGCAAAATCTGATAGATCTAAGGCGTGTGGACAGGTAGAACCACTAGTTTTGGATCTAACAGACAAGGGGGTTGGTCGAGTGCATTGACTTTATGAGAATTAATGAGTTACGGGAGTCAGTAAAAATAGTGAAAGAGGAAGAAGGGAGTGAGTATGTGTTTTAAGGCAAAAGGGTCTGTAGTAAGGACACTGGATTCAGGAGAGAGGTAGTTGAAAGTGCGAGTTGGGAAGGTTACTGCGAAACGAGCACCGGAAGTGGATTTGGAGCCATCAGTGTAAACATGAATACTAGAGGAATGAAAGGAGACAGGGTCAAAGAAATGGGTGGGTAGAATAGCGGGGGGATATCTGATTTTGGAAAACAGAGGAGCAAATATGGGTTAAAGTAGAAGCCATGTAGAGACAGAATGGACAGAAAACAGAAGAGTTCGGAGATGGGGGAAAGGGGAATGGGAGAGGAGAAAGGAGTAGGTAAACGTGGAGAAGCAAATGTAGGAAGCAGGGATAGTGGGATAGTTTGGTGAGGGAAAGTTGGTGGAATCGAGCATAGCATCAGAGAGAGAGAAAGGTACGATGTCAAGAGTGAGGTGATTCAGTGTACAGGCTCTCAACTGGAGAGGAGCGGAGGGCGCCTAGGGCTAAGTGAAGACCGCAGTGCTGGATTGTATCAAGATGAGTAGGGAGGGAGGTTGAGGCAGAGGAGTAGATATGGCATCCATAATCGAGAGTGGAGAAGATCAAGGAAGCTTGAAGATGGAGGAGAGTTTTGCGATCTGAGCTCCAGGATATATATGGGACAAAGTTTACAAGATTCGGAGGCGGCGGCGAGCTTTTTCTTTAATATGAAAGATATGGTCCCACAAGGACTATTCGGAGTCAAAAATAGCGCCAAGGATTTTGTCAGAGGAACAGTATTGGATTGGAGTGCTATGTAAGAAGAGTGGAGGTTGGGGATTTACACGTGTGTAAGAGGAAAGAACAGAGAAAGATTTAGAGGTAGAAATGTGGAAGCCATGGTTAGTGGCTCAGTAAAATACTGATGATATTGCAGACTGAAGGAATTGGCGGAGAGTTGGTACAGATGTGCCAGAGGCGAAGACGGTTAAATCATCAACATACAGTGATGACCGGGCTCCTGGTGGTAAAACTGAGACAATATCATTAACGACAAGAAGAAATTAAGTGGTGCTAAGCACACTGCCTTGTGAGACGCCATCAAACTGAGGAAAGGATGATGATGTGGAAGAGACAATTTTGACCTGGAAGGACTTTATAAAGACACCCTTGTTTCCGAGTATACCTAGGGAAGACAATTGTTGGAGAATATGGTACCGCCATGTAGTATATGTTTTTTCTAGGTCAAAGAATATGGGTAATACCAAGTCATGGCGTGCAATTGCAGATGTAATATAGGTCTCGAATGAGCAAGAGGGTCAGCTGTACTTCGGGCAAGGCGGAAACCAAACTGGGAAGGAGAGAAGATTGTGAGACTCAAGATACCACAGTAAGCAGAAGTTAACCATTTGCTATAGTAATTTTCATGAGCAGTTAGTTAGTGCAATGGGGCGGTAATCTTGAGGGAGAGTACCCGATTTATTGGGTTTCAAGAATGGGGAGGGTAAGAGCATCGGGAAAATTTCTTTATGTTCATATGTGGTTGAAAATAGTTAACAGGAGGATAGAGAGGAAGATGGAAGGCGTCGGAGCATACGTTAGTGAATACCGTCACAGCCTTCACGACTCTAAGGCAGCACTGGGTTCAGAGGAAGAAAAAGCATTATAGGACTCAGCAGAGGATAGGGTGTAGACGATATGGTGTGCATTCCCTGATGGTCTTAATAGAAGAGAAATAGAAATGGAGGGGTATCAGGAGGTAGAGAATCTGGGGAAGGGCATAGTTGTGACAAAGGATTCACGTGTGTATCCGGGAGGGAGTGGAAGGGAAAAAGAGGATGGGGGGAGGGTTAATGTAGGTGGAGTTGGAGCTAGGGGGGATGGGTTGTGTTGGGAGGGAGTAGGAGGAAGGGGTGTAGGGGGGATATGAGGAGGAGAAGGATGAATATCGGCTGTCACTTTGAGTGTGGAGGGAGCGGTAGTTGTGGAATTTGAGGGTTCAGTTTGGGACTCGAGCAGATAGTTTTAATATCTTCAAGAGTTTCTGTAAAGGAGTTGGTTGGGGAGTTTTGAGAGACGAAGGTATTCTTATGAAGAGGAAAACGAGACTGGTGTCTGAGGAGTAGAGGCATAGGTAGGTGGAGGCGAGTGTGTGGTAGGAGAAGAAGGGGTGGAACGTATAGTCTGTCTGCTGTGGGTAGTGCGGGGAGGGAGAGGGGCAGGTATTGGGGCTGCAGTAGAGATTGGAGTGACTGGATTTGGGATGTCAAAAGAACTTGACTGGGGGAGGCAGGAGGTAGAAGTAGGGAATTAAGATGGAGGAGGGATAGGTATAGGGGAGGGTGTAGGAACATCTTGGGAGGGAGGGGGAGGGGAAGAGCAATCAACATTACTGGAGTGGGGAGCGCTTCCTGTTTGGCACCACGCAGGGTGAGACCAAGTCTGAATCTGAGAGTTGCCACCTCAGACTTAAATTGTAAGTAGAGCAGCCCCAATAAAATACAATATGGGGGCCACCACGGTTGGCACATGTGCGTGACTGTGCAGAGCAGTCTGAATGGTTATGACTAGGTTGGGCACAGAGGGCAATGGGCTGTGGAATGGTAGTGTTTGGCAGGAT
>NC_061852.1:28007809-28027809 GCF_019202785.1 Penaeus chinensis | reverse complement strand
ATGTTCTCTATAAGAGTAAACTCATATAAATCTACCTTACTAGTTGTATGAATTTCCATTAAAATTAAACATCAATTAAAAAGAAACAGACAATGAGAGAGATCTTATCACAAACTGGAAGAATACATACCATACTCCTACCAAAAATGCAAAACTCATGACTGGTATGAAGTATGCTCAGGGAAGTACTCATTTAAATACATTCTAAATAATGTATGCAAACCTAAACACACAGATTTCATCCTCAATAATAATCTTTACATAATTAATACAATAAAAGAGAGAAAAAAAAAATTGGTTTGCAAGACCTCATCCCGGTGACCAGGCCATGGACTCATGAATGATAAATTGTCATGTAGCTTCAAAGATGACTTGCCAAGATGTGTTGCCACATTACATTTCACTCACCATTATAACATTATTTTGTGATCAATAAATGGATTTCTTCCTTGATAATAGTAGAGTAGTTTACCCCTCAAAAAAAAAAAAAGGGGGGGGGGGTTACAGTGTAGACATACTCAGGAAGGTGGTCTTATCACTACATTGGTAGTGCATTCACTTATAAGTGAATGTAATTTGTCTTTACCTAATAAATACCTTTGATGTAAAAATATTAGATCTCAACCTTTACAAAAAAAAGAACAAACCTCTAAAGCCCTCATCACTGAGAGGAGATTCTGATACTCCCGATCTTTCACAGCATCTTCAAAGAGTGTTTGAAAATCTCGAATCCATACTTGCTTCAATCCCCATTTTGCGGCAAGACTGAAAATATATCATTGATCACATATTATTCAACAAATATGTAGAGTAAAATAGAACAAATGTACATATTTCTATTAGAGAAATGGAAACTAACAAAAGTATAAAATGCATAATTTGGTAAAAATATTTTATCTACTTATGTAAGGTGTATGGCAAAACGAAGCTATAATAATTGCTATAAAGAGACCACATGAATTTAGAGTCAACTAACAGACAATAATTGTGATGTATAACTCACGCTTCTAAAGTTGGAGGGTGGACGAGAAACTCAGGACAGTCTACAACATCTTGCAGATAGAAATTATATCTGTCTCCAAATAATAGAGGGGTTTCTGGTCTATCCTCTGGGAACTTGATCTGATAAACTTCGTTCCCAAAACTTAATCCATTCTCACTGTTTTTCAGCCTTGACCTGAAAAATTTATTTCAGTTACATATGATATTTGAAAACCAAGTAATTCCCACACTGAAAGTGGCAGAAAAGAGCACTTGGATTTACATCCTGTAACAATATATACAACCATTTTCCAAATACAAACCAGAAAGCCTAGTATACATATATACACTGAAGTGTGTGTGCGTGTGCGTGTAAATGTATGCGCGAATACGTGTGAGTGAATGCGTGTGGTGTGTGTGAATGCATGTGAATGTATGTGAATGTGTGTGAATGCGAGTGAATGTGTGTGTGAGGGGGTGTCATGGGGGGATGATGTGCTTTTAAGATAAAGTTTTAATACTTACATTATTTCATACGCATTTGGTATTGTTGCAATAAAGTATCCACCTTTTTTTAAGTTTTCTGAGATATTGCGAAGCATCGTTTCTGCCTGGCTTAGACTTTCAAAACAATAATGAAAAGCAAACTGACATGATACCAAGTCCACCATTCTATTGGAATTTTCAAAATTATTTTTGATTCTCATCTGAAAAAAAAAAAATGCAAATGACTATGCTTACTTATGCATGATGAAGAAGATCATAAGATTATAATCATAAAACAATATACAATATAAAGTTGTCATCAATTTATCTATCTGTAATATTTTCATCTCAAGTGTTAGTGCACAAGAAATCTGTATGTTAACCTACTAGTGACAGATACATGTATTGAGGTTCTGATTAATTAACTTTATTTAAACACAGAGGGTTTCACAAGTGCTCAATCACCAGCTACTATGCATACCTGATCTCACTTCTTTACCCCATTCCTTGAATTTTCACGGAAAAAAGCATTTCTGTTACAGTTATTTATATCATTATATCCATTCTCATTATCAATGACATTAATATCATCAATAATAACAGTAATCCAAATTTTCCTTTTCAAAATAAGGGAATTGGTAAAATCAAGTAGGCCGAGTAACTGGCTTCCTGATGCAATTCTAGAACCATCAATATGCTAATAAATAGACCAATAAAATAAAATTTTAGTGGCCATGACATGTGTGTGCGCTTTCCTGGCACCAGCAGGTTAAGATACAGAACAGGAAATTCGTAAAGATATCACATATGAGATAGAACAGATATAAGGAAAGGCAGAAAATTAGAACACAAATAGATGACATACTGAAATATCTTATAGCTCACTTTGGTGCAGTCTGCAACAATAAATTCTGCTGCGAATAAAGGACCTCTTGCTCTCTTCTTAGTGATTTCATAACGTTCTTTGCATTCTTCCATTGATACAGCAGCAATGTCAGCACATATCAAATGTTTAATATTTCCCTGCAACATATTTTTAACATAAATAATGTAACATTCCCTAAAAATAATAAAGCTCTAAGTACCTAAGGATACTTTTTTCTGACAAGACATTATGATATGATATGTATTACATAATCAACACATAAAACTTTCATATATTATTATAAATCAACATAATTTTAAGAATGGAAATCCTGAGAGTGAACAAAGAAAAAACTATTAAAAGCAAAAGATATAAACCTTTTACATTCAATTCAATTTCTTGACATGACATGAGATGAAGAATATTGCACACTATGAATATATCACTTACATATATCATATAATATAAAAACATTACTAAGGAGTCATTTTCTAATAATCAGATCTAACTATACAAAAATGTGACAATATGTGTGAAAGAGATGTAGTGCCACTGAGCTAGTTCATCTCCGATATGTTTACGCCATTAACATCCAGCCTCCAATCCAGCAAACATAATGGTTCTTGCCAGCTCAGTCAGTTATACCATTTATCATTTCCCTTTTATAAATACATGCATTACATGTGTTTAGTTACTTAGAGTACCCTTCTATTATCACATTCTCTAAGTAACAATTCTTAACTTTGATGCACCACTGTGCAACTTTGAGTTTACTTTGCAAAATGGATTTGATATACGAGTTAAATATGCATATTCTATGTAAAATGAAGTTCTTGAAATATCAAGACTAGAATTTATCACTGGTAAAACTTGAAAAAACTATATCTTAAATACATGGGCAAGACAGAGAAATTACAGTCTTTATGGGTTAATCAAAAACTTGGAGCTAAAGTATTTGATTTTAAAGATGCAAAAAAACACAACATAACACTACCATAATTCTATACATACCTTCTGCCACTTCAGTAGATCACCACCTTTTCCACAGCCAAGGTCGAGCACTGATATTGGGTAGTCATCTACCTGCCTCTCTCGAATCTGCTCAAGGCAGTAGTTAATAAGGTAGCTTTTGATCCAGTTATTGAAATTTCTCATATAAAATATACGGCTCTTGGCCCTTTCTTTAACCCCCTTGTTCTGGAGGTTATTATAATGGTTAGCAACAACAGAACCTGCAAAAATATTAGTTTCAATATAAGGATGCATAATTTGTATTTAGTACCTAAAAATACAGAAAACAAATAAAAAGAAAAGCCATGATCATAATAAGAAACACATCTTTCATTTTCTGTCATTCTAAGTGAAAAGCTGTTACAGAATATACTACATGTAATACAAAAAAAAAATACTTACCAAGACCTTCTTCTTCATTTTGACTGTCGTCATAATTTGCAATTTTTTCTGGTCTCTCCATTTTGTCTTCCTAAAAAAAAAAAGAAGAGATTACTCAAGTACTGTAATACAACCATAATAAAAAAAAAAAAAAAAAGCATACATCTGCATTCTGAAACTGATCAAAAGCTTGCATATAAATATTTTTATCAATCAACATTATCATCTGTACATATTTGATTCAGTCACTCAATATTCTTTTTTTTTTAAATACTTGATCAACTGAAGAGAGCTGACAAGGTGTAATACAGTATATTGCAGCCTGAATTCAATTCTGAGAATATCCACAATAGCATGTGAACTTGTGCTTTGATTTCTAGCAGAGCTTTGTTTTAAGCTAGATTGTAGGTGGCTTGCTGTTGATTTCAGGAAGATGACAATGATATATTAATAATAATAATAATTTAGTTAATTCCATTAGTTATAATGGTTATTCTTATGTTTGGTGTGACAGGCTGTCTATTTGCCGGGGTTATCATCCACTGGTGGCATGGGATTTGAATGCACGTCAGCTAGACGAGAACGCTACCACTGCGCCACACAAAAACACTTTGGGAGATTGCAACAAAGATTCTTGGACTAATAGCAAGCACATATACTGGTACTGAAAGACTTCCTTGAGTTTAGAAGTCTCCTGCAACAAGACTATGACCCAGAGGTCAGGTAGAAGAACTTATTCAGTCAATAAATGCTTTACTTATCCTGGTAATGAAAGTTTATAACTTCAAAATGGTGGACCAAAAGCTAACTGATGGACTGGCCTGGCAGCATTTAGAAATCTTGGTACCAATGCAGACTGACTCAGCTATTCATCTTCAAGGCACTGGCATGGCTGTACAGTAGTAAAACCGGGACCCTATGTGCCTTGTAATCATGTCTTGATGATTATATTACAGGTCCTTCCATTAGATCATGGGATTCAGCTGGCAGGATCTATACTGTGATACTAGTACTGTTAATCACACAATACAGGAATATCATCTCAGGCTACACAAGTATGTGTGTGTCTATTTATATTTATATATATACATAAACGTACGTACGCGCGCGTGCGTGCGTGCGTGCGTGTTTCTATAAGTCACAATCTCCCTCTGTATGTTAGGAATAATTAGGGTCCTGATCATTCACAACACCAGAGAGACTCAAACTCCCACACACTTGAGGAGTATCTAGGTGCCTAAGCCTACTGATCCATTGACCACAAAGAAAGTTGATGTCTCACCATAAGTTTAAACAGATTTGGATAGAATATAGTAAAATTATTATCAGAAAGAAGTCCCATATAGGTGCAGATGTCATTAATTTTTTAGTTTCACATATGCACCCAACCTTGCAATTATCATTTCTTGTTTCAATTATTTACAGTGTCATTTGTGTGAATCTTTTGTTATTTTCCATCACAAATGATATAAAAGTATGCATTTGTAACTGTTTACAAAATGACCACTCCCCTCTTATGACTAGGTCCCTATTACTCCAGTCACTCTTAGGCATCTACAAACATTGCCATGGGAACCATAACCCTTCCTAACCCAGGGAATTTGCTACCAGAACCCATTCTGATCATCATGTTTCCCTATTATGGGTACCGTCCCCAGACCCCCACCCTATTGCTGTCAACTTACTCTTCATACAGCATTTGTCACAACCTATTTTCTTCATTTCTGACATTATTTGCCTTTGCAGATTATTTAATTAATCAGTGAGTATGCTTTTCCCCTTTCGTTATGACAGCATCTTTGGATGTTATAATAAAAGCATCCCATAATATTACATGCTGGACAACTGTCTTATTATCAACTTGCGATGGAAATACCATAGATGAGAAGTCTTATATTCAGTTGTTCTATTCATTAAATTTAAGATAACATTGTACCATACAGCTGCATGGAACTAAAAATAGGTTAATTATTATAGTACAAATACACTAAGCTGGGGCAAATTGATGATTTTCTCGTAAAGGACAAAAAGCTGAAGTCGTTAGTACAATAAATAATTTGCAGACATGAACAATAGCACTACAAACAAATTTTTTAGTAAATCTTGTAACACGGAGTCGGGAACTATGTTTCGTGTAAGTAGTCCGTACTGTAAGGAATTACCCTGAAACTATACCCAGACGTCACAATTTTCCTCAGCCACAAACTCTTGATTTCCAAGAGTGGTTCCAGATCCAAAATGGTGTTGGATGTAGAGGAACATGCACCATAACCAGCAGTTTTAAGTGGGAGTGAGGCTACTTCCTTTCTACAGTCACTCTAACCCTGCAACTGGTGTCAGTAATCATTAGTAGTCAAGCTGACTGGGATGAACATGAAACCCAGGATCTTGTGATTGCATGGCCAGCACTCTACCACTGAGCAAAGCCGCTTCTAACTTGAATGCATCCTTCTACAAGTCTCCTGTCCCGTTTACTTTGTGGGAAATGGGAGGCCAAAAAAAAAAAAAAAAAAAAAAAAAAAGCCAAACGTAACTACCTTTGGCATTGCATATCCTGTAAACCAAAATCTCTATAAATAATATCTGTCTTAAATTCTGCGCATTAACGAAGAAGTAAAACAAGTCTAGTATACCTTAAATACAAATGAATCACAATAAGGGAAAATGCCGCTGCCACAACAGCCGATTTCCTGAACGCAATGCAAGAAACGCCGGGTTTTTCACATTATCATACTTTCCACTCATGCATAAAACACCTTGTAGAAATTACTCTTAGCGTGAACAGCGTGCCTTCCATTCGCTTTACATGCCTATACGTAAATAAAGCAATTTAAGTTAATGAATTACAGACGAACAATCACACATCCTACCTCTGCCCTTCCGTCCATGCCGACACCAAACTGCAACTTTGGTGTCACTTTGGGAGACGTTACTGCAATGAAAATAATTTTTAAAACATACATGTCTAAGATAGATTCAAAATATTCTTCTCTTGAAAAAAATTCTGAAGCACCAATATTACGAATATTATCGAAAAAATCTTTATTTGAATAATTACGCTGTTACAAGGGTGACAAACTGTGTCGGATACGAATGTGTTCGTATAAACAAAACCTTAAACGTTAACCGAATTAAAGAAGTAAAACATTAATTAAAGACGAAATTGAATAAGATATAGCAATATTTTAAAGTCCAAGGCTATAAATCTTTCATAAAACGGCGAAACAGCCATCTACTTAGCATTCACGTGGCCTCGCCGATGGAGAAGGGAATAATAATAATAAAAAAAGTCGAGTATCGCAACACGCTGTGCATCATATATATGGGAAACGATTTTTTTTTTTTTTTTTTTTTTTTTTTTTTATAACTCTCAGTAATATTATTCATGCTTTCATAGCATTCCTGTTTTTGTCGCAATTCCCTACGTGGTATTTGTTGCCTGGCATCTACCAGGCGATATCATCGCATAGATAAATAAATTTAGAATAATCAAAATACATCATTAAAGTACAAATATTGTAACAACAGTGAACTCTAGTTACATTGTCCTATAGTAGTGTTATATACACACTGTGTCTATCCAGCTCTGAAGGCCCGTTTGCTTTTGCACTAAGAAGGATCCTCACTTGAAGACTCAATTTTAATAATACGTGATGTAGCAATGTCATTGCAGGGCATGCTATGCTGCAGGCTGTCAATCTTTGCCCTTGAATCTGTGTATAAGCACCTGTCCTTCCCTCTGGGATGTGTGACTATGATCACAACCGCTGCTTGGAACGATGAGGCATTATCTGTTACTCTCATAAATATTCTGTTATCTCTTGCTGCAAAGCCGGCAGCTGTAGTGTGAGTTGTGTGACTAACAGAACTATTCGTGAAATATTGTCTGCTTCTGCCTTCAATCTCGACAGGGGATGCTGACTCTTTTATTATGACGAGCTCACGATTAAAAACTCGGTCAAGGTCTGTGCCCACTGTGGTGGTTCAACTTACTCAGGGTGGGGGAAGTCCATGTCCTTAACTAGTAACTGCTCTCTATGCTGATAGTACTTTAATATCCTGCCTGTATGACACAGCCAAGGAACTAGGCCTCTGTTCACCTCACTTTGGCTTATTTCTAGTTTGTCTGAGTCTTGGCTCGATAGTGATCAGGGCAACAGAAGCATAGTCTGCGGTGGGACGGCCAGTGTGTACACTCGCTTAAAAAAGTATCTTTACTCTTTCTGACTTGATAACATGATATGATGACAGGAAACGCTAGGAAGAAGTGCTGTGAGCTGGACCTGATACTTATATCAACTGCGATATGACGATTAGGGTTTAATCTTGGGGGAAGTCACTGCATATTTACCCAGACATTCTTAGTTGGATTGAGATCTGGCGATTTGGGTGGATGTGGCACAGCATAATCTCGGGGTGCTGCCGAGACCACGCTTTCACGACAGTGTTCGTATGGATGGAGCTGTTACACTGGACGAGGTAAAATGGCTTCGGTTCAGGGAACACAATGGTCCTCACCGATGGTAGAAACACCTCATCCAGGATTTCCACGCAGGCAGACCCATGAATCTTGCAGGCACGACATCACTAACTCCCAGATCCCGTTGCTGTGCATCCACTCAAACAGCCCAGCGATTTCTGGCAGTCTGCATGCTACAGTGTAATGCCAAGTCCTGCCAGATGTTGTCAGCAGAAGAAAAGGGGGCCGCATCCCCTGCAGCATTTATAGTCTGTTTAAAAAAATATTGAAAATAAATAACTAAGAAGAAAATGACTCACAGTAAGGGAACTAACACAGTCAGCTGGGACAGCCACTGAGTATCAAATCGTTTCATTAGCTCATGGTATTCATGCCCTTAAATATGTGTCTTGATTTATGGTTCTGAATGACATTTACTTGATGGTCTTCCTCCGTCGTGGATTTAGAGTGCCCACATCTGGCCTTGTCTCTGGTGGACTCAATTTTTTGGTGTCGCAGGATTCACAGGGACATGGTTGTCTTCGAAATACCTAATCTTAACATTTCGGCTCCTAGTGGTCCCACAGAGTAATTATGATGCTACGAGTGGTCTTTGAGGCCTCCATTACTAATATTGCCATTATACGAGGTCCTAGCCATATCAACTCCAAACACATTATGAAGCTCCATCTCTTCTGAGCTCTGAAAACAAGTATCAAACTTTCCAGATCAACTCCTAGTGATTGTTTCAGTTTCATCTACTCCTGAGTAAAAATAGTTTTTAACAGCCAGTGTACATGAATGAACGTGATACTTTGTTTCCTACTCCTATGTGTCTTCCAGTCCTTGCTTTAATGACAGTCTTGCCTTGGTCAACCAGGTACTGGGCCTCCTTTATGAAAGGGAGGTTCTGGTTGACACATGCCCCTAAGGACTGGAAGACTTGAATCCTCTGCAAGTTCATTACCAGGACACATGAACTTTTGACGTTGTCTCAGAGCCATGGCCCTCGACTTGACTGCAGAGATCTTAAGCCATGGCCTACAGCATTCCTCAGGCATAGGTCCAAACAGCACTGGTAACTACTTAAGCTGTGGCATCCAGTGGAGATAACTGCAAGATCATTAGGGTACTGAATAGAGCTCGACTATGGACCTCACCCTGTGGCATTCCATTTCCTAGTGGTAAGTGTTATGTTAGGTGACCTTGGAATCTGACTCTGGTCACCTATGTAAGCTAAAACCTTGTACCAGCCGGAGGAAACAGCTAATGCTTCCATTTCAGTCAGGGAAGATATCTGGGTTTTCTTTGATTTGCCTGCAGGCCTGGAGAGACCAGCCTTAGACTTAGTTTTGTGGATAGACATATTTTTGTTTGGTTTCTCTATCCTGTCCACTTTGGCAGTGGGTGTGGGGCTTTTAATATGTACAGATAGGAATCTGAAAAGGTTCCCAAGTTACTGTCCTAATCATTTCATTATGTTGATTGTCAATGTTTAAATGAGTCTTTATGAAACTTAATTTTGTTTACCATATATTTGGCACTGCAATTCACCCTCTCACGACCTCTCCCACCACAGAGTCCAACGAGGGTAAGCTGGATGTTACAACTCATTTGTCTAACAGCTACATGGGTAGTGAGTGTAGACACATTAACTGTCTCGTATTAGCGGCGCTCGTGGGACCTGTGTGAGGCTGACGAAGCAGTGACTGCTTGACTCCAATTGACTTTGACTGGGCCAGATGAAGCCAACTGTCTTCCTGGACTAAGGGGCCAAAGAAGTGTGTTGCTAGATGCAAAGTGTAATCATGCACAGCTGCGCTCAAACTCCAGGATTCCTGTCTCCACAGAGCACGGCAAACACATGGGTAAGTGAAAACCCCAGGACGGAAGGCCTGGGAGGATGTGGCCCCACCTACAAGATCAACATGTAGATAGGAACCATTCAGTCATCCCTCCACAGTGAACCATCCAATAGTATAACACTATCTGGATTCGCATGAAAGATAAACACTTAAACACGTTGTGCACACAAATGTGTGTCATCCACAAACATAACACCTAACGTGCTCTACTACATTGTTGAACATACAAGGCGAGACTTAGTAAAGGTGGTCTGACCATATGCGCACCATAGCATTGCATATACACAGTATCATAAAACACTTCAGCACACTCACTAACACAAAAAGCTCAGAACACAACACAATAAATCATTACAATCATAAACACCTGCATTATACCAAAACATATACTAGGTTTGCCAGCCACCATTAAACAACCTACTATAAATCATACTGGAAAGAGATTTTATTGCCAAAAACCACCTGCTATATAAACTAAGAAGATACAATCTAAGGGCAAAATTTAGTTAGAGAACTCAATAATGTATTTCTCAAACATGACTCACAAAAGTACGCATTCATCCCATCCCAAAACTTCCCAGAAGTATCATTTGGATCTAAATCTCTCGCAACTAAAACCATATAGAGAAGATTCTATGACCTACCTTATGACCACCGGCCCCTCATCACAACACGCACGTATTCAGACACATTTCGCCATCGTACTAGACTACAACCATCTATAAATGCACAAACTAAATGAAGTCCACATCAACTTTTAATTACAAACACTAATTACACTGTACATTATTTCAACACCCCACAAACTGAGAATCATCACTTCCCTAAATACAACAAAATATAATGCGTTTTTTCATACCGACCATAAAAGTGTCCACCATTTAGAAAGTTGGTATAATTATTTCAGTTCTTAACCACAAATGAAGCTACCTTTTCACACACTAACAATATTGTTATGCACCCTTTAAGTCACTGGACTCTTCATCCTACAGGTCACACATTATACATTCTGGTCTCCCGCATAAAACGGCTACGACCACCACTTCAACAACGCTAATCACAGACCTAAACAACGGCTTTAATTCATATAGACCCCACAAAACACTGCTTGAACATTATTCACTGCACTGGATATCGGCAAAGCCTTTGATGAACTCTGGAGACTCCTCTCATAAGATGTACAACTCAACGTACTGATACTAAACGCTTGCTTGCTAGCTACCTTACAGCACATAACCCTATGTACACATTAAAGGATGCTCCACATAGTATTACAAGACTCCATCCTATCACCAATTTTAAATGCATGATAAACAAACACTACCCCTAAAATAAATAATTCCTGTGAAGGCATCTCTTCCTCCTTCAGTTCATACGTCCGTGTGTTAAGGCTAAATGCGTATCCAGATGACTGGGCGTGGCCTCACCAGATTGATTCTTTGGGCCATGTCCGGACTGATGTTAATTCAAGCGAGTCGATGTGTGGCCAGAGTGGCAGGTACTGCCTGTAGGTAGTAAGTAGGTAGTATGACCACTATCTGGTGATTTTGCTCAGTTACAGGCACTTGTATGTTGCTGGTTTGCCTGACAATATTGTCTGATGATGGGCTCTAGCCTTTGGTGTTGCCATTGGTTTTCCTTTGTCTCTGGTCGTAATAGATTTGCGCATGAAATATTTTAAATCTGGGCTTCTTCGTTTCATTTCCCTTTCTCCTTCAGTTTAGCTGAGATACTTCGACGATGTCTTTGCCCTTTGATCTGATGATCCTGCTCTCTTTCCCTATTTCCTGTAGAAACTGAACTCTCTCTCACTCCATTTGTTTGAAAATGGAGTGGTTAATGGTTATGGCAAGTAAATGTGTTAGACATCAAAGGTCATAAAGCACCGAGGTAAAATATTGTGACGAAAAGGGTAAAACTTAGTTAACGATTAGGATAAAATGTTTTAGATGTCAAAAGTTTTAGAGCGCTAAAGGATAGTATGGTAGAGGATAAGGGTAAAGTGGGGAGAGCAAATCAAGGATGCCAGGGATTAGTCAAAGGGGAAGGAGATAAAGGCATAGGGCAATTAGGTCAAATGGAGAACATTCATGTGTCTGGAGCAGGGAAAGAACCACTGTATGAGGAAATCTGCAAAAAAGCCATTATGGAACAATTCACGGGTAACAAGGGTAGAACTGGTAGTTGGGGAAGTAGGAGGAAAAGAATCCAGGAAATGAGATAAGGGAACAAGGGAAGTGGTGAAATATCAGGAAGAATGTGAGGAGGGAAGGATCTGAAGGACACTTTCTAGCATCCAGGTGGGACCGGTAAGGATAATGAAAAGGAAGAGAGGGAGCTTGAGGAGGAGGATTATTAGCAATTTCTTTGAATGTAGAGGGGGTAGGAATAGAGAGATTAGAGGGTGGATGAGGGAGCGGAGCATTCTCTTGGGTCATGCTTAGGAAGTTTTGTGGCTTCAAGAGGTTTTTTTTTTTTTTTTTTTTTTTTTGGGGGGGGGGGTATGAGGAAAAGGTGGAAATTGGAGAGGATGTGGTAGCAGATGCGGTAGAGTGTTTAGGGTGGCGTGACAGGTAAAGTGAGAAGAAGGAGGGAAGGCACCGGGGAAGTAGTAGAGATTGGAGTATCTGGATTTAGACCGGAAGAGAGAGGGGGTAGAGGTAGAAGGAGAAGATACTGGGAGATACTGAGATATCTTGAGAAAATGGGAGGGGAGCAGAGGGAAGGATATTTATGGAATAGGTAGAAAGAGAAAAACCTAGTCGGCGTTCTTCCTGTCTGGCCTCATGTAGAGTGAGGCTTAGTTTGAATATTAGAACTGCTACCTCAGATAAGAGCTTCTAGGGAAGTGGGAGCTACAACAACTGGTAGACGTGGTCGAAGAGTGCAGTTTGAAAGGTCATGGCCAGGTTGGGCACACAGAGTGACAGTGACAGTGTCTGGCTGGGTGGTCAAAATGCCAACATTTCTGACATTGTCGGGGAAGGGGTCGATATGGTCGGACACTTCACCAATATATTGGTGAACTTCATGGGGGAGGTCATGACTCCGGAAGCTAATCTTGGCAGTATTGATGCAAGATTTACGCTGGCCTCTGGGGGTAATAGTGTAGACCCGTACTGCCACTGCATCAGTCAACAAGGCAGGGAGGCAGGTCGTTTTCACAGTCTGATCAGTCCTTGTCGTAAACAGGGCAATCAGTTCTGGGAGATGAAAACAGTTTCGGTACAAGTATGAAGGTAGGAGAGAGATTGGGTAGGAATAGGTTTGTCAGTGAGGTCGGTCAAAGGGAAACTTAGCCTACTTGTTTTTGAGACATTGTTGGAAGAGAAGGTTATTGTCAGAATAAGGGGCCGATACCACTTGGCTGGGCTAAAAGGGTATTCAAAAGATTTGCAGGAGTGGAAACAGTAAAAGGACGAATGTGGGATGAAGATTGGGTGGTGTGTAGTGAGATAGTACTGTCGGGAGGACAATAAGGATGAATAGTAATAATAAGGGAGGAAGGAGTAAACAGTGAAGAAGACGTGCAGTGAAGGATGTTGGGAGAGAGGAAAGGGTATATTCTAAAGGTTGAGTAATGACCTGGGTGAAGGATTCGGAAGGGGGAGAGTTGACAGTAAACATCGAGGAGGGAGTATGAGTATCAGTGGTCGGAGCCGTTGTCAAAGGAGAGGTAGGTGTCGGGAAAACAGAGAAGTCAAATTTAATAAGCTAGTTGATGAAGTGGACAAGCATTAATGCCCCTAATAAGGGTAAAAAATGTCATTATTGGCTATGGCGAGGCTGAAATATGTGCTGAAAATAAACGGTCTACTCCCCATAAGGGGCTAGGAGATTACCCAAAGGAATGTGCCCATGGCTCTCAGGGACCGTTCATGACTGACACAAAGCCAACCTTGCATCCTTATAGCACGGCTCTCGCACCTTAGGAAATGGACATAAGAAGGGGATGAAGAGCAAAAAGAAAAAGAAAGGGGGAGAAGACCATGCAAAATTAGTTGGAGCTAGGGGTGAGGTCCAAGGTAGGGGTGATCCTCTACATGAGCCTCACTCTCTGTCTCCTAAGTCCTCCACGGCAACAACGCTCAAGGGATTGGAGGGGGGGGGGGGGGGACTCGACGACTTATTTATCTATTCATTTTTTTTTGCTACGTCATCATCTATGGTCATTCAAAATATAGTGATTGCGGGGGGTTTGGGGACTGATAGGGTATAGTATAAGGTAAAAAATTTAAAAAGGTGAAAGAGTTGAGGGAGTAGGAAGTATTATAATCAAGTATTGTGGCAAAAACGCCAAACATGAGTTAACGATTAAGATAAGTGGACAAAACAAGGGGATGAAGAAAATGAAAATGAAAGGAGGAGAAGAAAAGGCCATGCAAAATTAGTTGAAGCGAGGGCTGAAAACCAAGGTAGGGGTGGTCACTCCCCGTCTCATAAGCTCCTCATGTCAACAACGAGCAAGGGAAAAGGGGGCGCGACGACTTGGGCACCGAGTCATTGCTCTGTTAACACGTTTCTTCTTTCCATTGTAGAGCATTTATTTATTTATTGAACATTTTCTGCCAGAGCCCCCCCCCCCCCCCCCCCAGTGTTTGTAGATTTTCTAAATGGTCCAAATAAATGTAAATATATTAATTACATCAGATCAGCACACGAATGTAACCAAAATGATTCAGTACAAACACTAACTGCAAAAAAAAAAAAAAAACGAAAATGTATCATCTTTAACACAGTTTGTAGATCTTCCAGCCTCTGGACTGTCCCAGCGTCTGTAGTGTAAAATATCGCCAACCTCTTCATATGCTGCTGTATTATTTGTTTAATGTTTAGTGGTTTAAACAAATAAATGTGCTAGACATCAAAGGTTAATTAGTTATTTATTGAAAACTTTCTGCCGCGTCAACATCTAAGGATATTAGCGGCGTGTATTCAAAATAGTAATAGCGTGAGGCTTAGTGGCAAAGCCCCCAGGTAAGGAAGTGCTATATAACATAAAAGGTCATATGACACTATGGTAAAGTGGAGTAACGAAGAGGGTTAGGAATAAGTTAATGATTAGGATAAAGTTACAGGTTGAACAGTACTAGAGGGTAGTATGGTAGTAAAATGGGTAGAGAGGTGGTACTGATGGGGTATAGTTAAAGTTAAAGGTTATTAGAAGGGGAAGGAGTTAAGAAAGTAGAGAGCATTATGATAAAGTATTGTGGCAAAAAACGCCAAAATTGTTTAACAATTAGGATAAGTGGACAGAACGAGGGGATGAAGAAAAGGAAAAGGAAATGAGAAGAATTAAAGACCATGCAAAATTAGTTGAGGCGAGGGCTGTGGACCAAGGCAGGGGCGATCCCCTAGATTGGGCCTCAGACCCCGTCTCCTAAGTCCCCCATGCCAACAACGAACAAAGGATGGGGGGGGGGGGGCATCAAAAGTCATATAGCACTCCTACAATGGCTATGAATTTATTTATTCATTTTTAAAAATCTGCAGCTTCAATGTCTACGGTCATGAGCGACGTATTCAAAATACAGCGATTGCGGTAGAATGGTTAATGGTTAAAAGGAAAATAGATGTGCTAGACATCTAAGGTTATATAGAGGTACGAGCTGCAGCAAAGAGTGGACATGACAATAGAATGTGTGGAACTGAAGGAGGGACATTAAATAGGGAACACTGGGGCGAATCAGAACGTGACATCAGACAGTTAGACAGGTGTGGCCAATACGTAACCGGGCGAGAGCCATCACCCAACGTCTCTTCCGATGAAATGGAGCTGACCAGGAGGAGATTGATTCTTCATAGTGGGGATGGAGGAAGGGTTATGTAGGTGGTGCTGGACCTGGGGGGGGGGGAAGGGCTGTAGGGGGAATACGAGTAGGAGGATGGATATCGGCAGTCACTTTGAGTGTGGAGGGAGCGGGAGTTGTGGAATTGGGATGAGGGGTTTCGGTTTCAGTTTGGGACTTCAGAAGATAGTTTTGAATATCTTCAATAGTTTCTGTAGTTGAGTTGGTTGGGGAGTTTTGAGAGACGAAGGTATTCTTATGAGGAGGGGGAGACGAGACTGGTGTCTGAGGAGTAGAGGCAAAGGTGGGTGGAGGTGAGTGTGTGGTAGGAGAAGAAGGGGTGGAACGTATATTCTGTCAGCTGCGGGTAGCGCGGGGAGGGAGAGGGGGAAGTGTTGGGGCTGCAGTAGAGATTGGAGTGTCTGGATTTAGGATGTCAAAAGAACTTGACTGGGGGAGGTAGGAGGTAGAAGTGGAGAATTAAGATGGAGGAGGGATAGGTATAGGGGAGAGTGTAGGAACATCTTGGGAGGGAGGGGGAGGGGAAGAGCGAGTGACATTACTGGAGTAATGAGCATGGCAGCCCCTATAAAATACATTATGGGGGCCACCACAATTGACACATGTGCGTCACTGTGCAGAGCAGTTTGAGTGGTTATGACTAGGTTGGGCACAGAGGGCATCGGACTGTGGAACGGCAGTGTTTGGCAGGATGTTCTAAACGCCAACAATTTTAACAATGACGGGAATGAGATTGATATGGTCGGACAGGGAGGGATTCTCCACCAATGTAAACATTAAAGGAAGGGTCATGTCTACGGAAAGTAATTTTGGCGATGTTGGTGGAGTTCTTACAATGACCTTCAGGAGGAATGGAGTAGCACTGTACTGATATCACATCATAGTCAGTCAGGCAGGCGAGGAATTCTCCACAATCTTATGCTATAGATAGGGCAGTTTGCTGGGGAGATGGAGACGGTTCCGGTACAAGTATTGAGGGTTGGATGAGGTTCTGCGGAAATGGGCTTGCCAGAAAGATTAGTTAGGGTTGATACTGCTATAGCTTAGGTTTCGGATGTAACTGACGAGACGTGAACGATCGGGTCGGCTGCAGAAAGGGACTTTGCCTACTTATTTTTTGGAGACATTGCTGGAAGAGAAGTGTTGTCAGAGTAAGGAGGTGTGTGTGTGTGTGTGGGGGGGGGGGGGGTCACGTAAATCGGTCCCATTTAGCTGGGCTAGATAGAGTATATAAGATATTTGTAGAGATGGGGGTGGTAAGAGGGAGTAGTGTTGAGAGGTAGTATTATGGAGGTGTGGACAGTAAGCATGTAAAGTAGCAATAGTGAGGATGAGGTGGATGATGAAGGTTGTGGGGGTATAGGGGATATGGTTGAGAATGTTGGGGGAGTAGGAATGTCTCCCGGAGGTTGAATGTTAACCTGGTGGATAATGTACTAGTAGGCATTAGGAGGGGGTTGAAGTTGCAGTGTTCAGAGGCGTGGTCAAAGGAGAGCCTGGGGTCAAGGAACCAGGAGAGTTGGTGGGGCTGTATGATGAAGGAACAAGCCGCATTGCCCCTAACAAGGGTATAACATTTTCATTATTGGCCATGGTAAGCTTAGAGTATGTTGGGAGAGAAACAGTTCTCTTGATGGGTAAGGGCTTGACAGCTAAACAGGGGAATACCGAGCCCATGGCTCCCTTAGGCCGTTCAGGACTGGCACAAAGTTAGCCTTTGATCCTTTCAACATGGCTCTCATACCTTAGGAAGTGGATAGTAGAAGAGGTTGGAGAAGGGACGGAAACGAAAAAGAGGAAGGGGAAAAAGACTGTCCAAAATTAGTTGAGTCAAGGAATGAGGCCCAAGACAGGGGAGATCCCCAGCATTGTGTCCCAGTCCCCGTCTCCTAAGCCCCCCATAACAACAACTGGCAAGATTGGGGGAATTCGGGGAGAAGCACCCCCCCCCCCCAGTAAAAAAGTTTTATGGTTCATAAGTTTGTGGATTCACAAAATGGTTAACCCAACCGCCCCGGATTTATGTTTTGCCTCCTGTATTTTTTTGTGAATTTGTTACATAGAGATGGCTCCACAGGTCCCAGCCACCAAGGAGTCTATCAGTAAACCTTAGTTACATATCCTGATTTCCCCATTCCTAAGGATAAGTCCGATATGCGAAACTGAGGGGAGCCCGGCCTGTGTCGACTACTGCCGACTCGCTAACGTGTGTCAACTGGTGCTGACTCGGCTGAGCTTTGTCCTTACCCGCCGTGGTGCCTAGCCACAGCAGTAACCTCCGGCAGACAATTGCAACTTCTCGCGCCCGGGCGGAGCGCGAACCGCCGACCCCGCGGATGAGAGGCCGACACGTAACCACTGTACTAGCCCAGAGACTTCCCCAATCCTTGGATTGGCGGGAAACTGTTTTTCTTCTCAATACAATTGATATCGATACTGTTATCATTGTTATTGATGTTATGATTATTAAATTGTTATTAAAATCGTGGTATCATTTAAGACAATGAACTAATGCAAAAGAACCTTTCCAAAAGTCGAGAAAATGGGTAAACAGGTGAGATAGGTAGGATTAATAACTGACTCCTTGGTGGCTGAGCACTTGTAGAGCCATCTATGTGTGAATACAATAAATAAACTACAGTAGGCATGGGATATATTCTTGTCATATGGGGCGATTGGGTTCATGGTTAAAACAAATAAATGTGCAAGCATTATGATGAAAAGGATAAAAATAAGTAAATCATTAGGATAAGTGAACAGAAGGGGATGAAGACGGGACGGACAAGGAAAGGAGAAGAAAAGACCATGCAGAATTAGTTGAGGCAAAGGGTAAGGTCTAAGGTTGGGGTCACTTCAGTTCTGCTCTCCTAAGCCCCCACGGCAACAACGAGCAAGGGGTTGGGGGTGGGGAAGCAAATTTAATCCAAAAAAGACTACAAAGGATAGTGCTACAATTGGCTCCAGCAACTCACTGCATTAGATGCTTATAATTTTATGTGTGGAGCTTTTGCACCAGTAGATTAGTGCCTCCATACCAGTGACAGTGATGAATGATATCGGTATTCACAGTGACTAATCTTGCCAGCAATAATGGTCAGCATGGTCTAATTTTCAGAATTTGTTACAGACCTTAAAAATCACACCTTGCATAGATGTGATATTTGCATGATGAATTTTTGGCTCTGATCAATCCCATACAACATTTCCAACTTACATGACAATTGTTGACCTTCCAGAGCTTCGGTCTTTCTATTACTACAAGCTGCTAGACAGCACTCACTCATGCTTGTTTGATATGAAACAGGTTAGTAGGCATCCTGTGTATCATTCGTCAACACTTTTCCTATATGTTGCAGTAGGGTTTATCCTCCTTGTTCCCCCAGAGAAGACTGTGATAGCCAGGCAGGGACGAACCAGTTGGGTGAAGGCCATGTTCTTCAATTATAGAGCCACATTAGCTCACCCTAACTTGTCTATATTTCTATTCATCTGCACTTAGTTTGTTATTTGACATTTCCAAGCTTACATTTCCCTAGTTTCCTGCCTTCCTTACTCAGTAGATAGGTAAAACCACTTGCCTATAGCCTGTTAAATCCAAAACTGAAACTGACTTTTTCCCTTGAGTATTTTAAGAACTGTTTATGGTATGAAACACATTGTACTCCCCCCCGAAAAAGTTTTACTTCTGGTAATTAAAACATCAATTTATTTATATTTATATTGTCAGATAATTCTCTCTATATATCTGGGAAATCATGATATCTAGTTTTTTATTTCTTTTCTTTACTAGCAAAAATCATATCAAAATAAACTGCAGTACATAGTTTGGTTCAAAACTTTCTCTAAACACATACAGAAAAAGAGGAAGACAAAACAAAATACTGGTAGCTGTACAGTGTGAGCATAAAATATAACAATTAACAAAAGTCTATGCCCTTGTTTCAAACTGAAAATGCTAATTTATCTTAAATCTGACCAGATGGAGAGTTTGGCATCCTAAGTAATAGAATGTAAACTATATAATATTACTACTAAGAACAAAATACTTCTTAAAGAAAAAACTCTCCATCAAACATAAGGTCACTTTTATCAAACACTCAACTCAAACAAAAATTAAGAATAACAATATAACTTCAAGTACT
>NC_061852.1:27985309-27995309 GCF_019202785.1 Penaeus chinensis | reverse complement strand
ATAATTTTAACTCGGTTTCATATTTTTTTATATTTTCAATTTGAACATCCGGGAAGAATTTTGATCGTTGTCCTTCCAGGCATGTCACTTTTCTAGCCTTTTCTGGAATAAATTTACTTCAGTCCCCCCAAAACCTTGCTCGTTGTTGCCGTGGGGGGCGGGGGGCTTGGGAGGCGGACACTGGCCCAATACAGGGATGATCGCTACCTTGGATCCCAGCCCTTGCTTCAACTTTTTTTGTTTTATTTTTTGTTTGTTACGACAACTGACCACTCTGGAAATCCAACAACATCGACTTGTGAACCAAAAGCCTTCTTACCCATCCTATCTAGCTGTATTTTGAATAGCAGCTATTGGCCTTTGACGTTGACGCGGCAGAAAGTTCAGAAAATTTCGCTGTAATGATATGTTAGGACAAAATGGCCATAATCAAATGTTTTAATTTAAATTATATATTATTTGAACATTGAAACATGTGCAAATAATCTTGGTCAGTTTGTTTCTATAGGAATGGTTAAACAGTGCCGTGTTGATACTATGGCAGAAAAACCCAAAATGCACAAACTAGATCTATTGAAAACGAGACAGTTTCGAAATCCTCCTGATTCCATCTTCAGGTCTGAACACACTGGGGTATAGCCAATGAGAAAGTACAGAATTAAAATTCTTGCATTAGTACTGTAGCAGTATATCTCGTTGACAATTTTACATTTATCATTATACTGTTATTCAATCTATGCATTTTATGATTTAAATAAATTGAAAACAACTAAAGTGCTGATAAAGAAAAGTCAATAAATACCATGGAAAGAGCAGATACCTGTGCATTACATTTTTCCTTTAAAATGAATTTCAGACTTCGGATTAACAAGTTCGAAAAAGTGCATCTTATTATGATGATAATAATAGTAACAAAAATGATAATAATGCTTATTATCATAATAATAATAATTATTATTTATCTTTTACATAAACCTGCCAAATTAACTAAAAATAAAAAGTGCTTTGCCTTAGGGAATAAATACACCAATTAATGGATGACATGCCTCATGTAATAGATAAGGTTAAAAACTTTATTACAAAACCAAATGATTGCAGTGACATGATAAAGGAGCTGAAAAGTAAATTATTCTTACTCTGTGATGTTTTCTATTGGATTGGGATGTAGCATGACTGTCAGGAACAGGTGGAGCAATATAATACCTGAAGGGATTGGACTATAATGATGAAGGGCAAGGGGAGATATCAAGGCCACCAGGGACCCATAACAGTGCCCGAATCTGGACTCTTCTGCCTTGACGTGTGACACACCCTAGGGCTCTTCCGAGGAGAAGGGGTACATGTTGTAGTTTGGGTGCTTGAGGCAGAATTGATGTTGGCAATGGCTTAACAAAATATATGTAGATATGGACATTGAGGCTGACAGTAGCATATATGAGTGAAAATTATGAAAGCTGACTGGTTGAAGGATCTTTTTAGAACCCATTAAAGTGCCTTTTTCATACGTTAAAATCATGTCTTTTTCTAACAATTTTGGAAAACTTATTTTCAGTAATTTCATGTTTATTTTTGACTCAGGAATGTCAAGTTATAGTGTATAAGAATAAAAAGAAGTATAAAGACAAGGTAAATTGTATCGGAAAAAAAATATTTATATGAAATGAATTTCATGAATTTTATCCTAGAAAAATGTCAATAGTTTTAGTTACCCTCATTGCAATGAATAACTTTTCTCTCTCTGCTTATACCTAAATGCTAATACTAACTGAAGAAATTAAAATTAAGAAGTATTATCAAGATATTTAGTGGGAAAGGAAAATGACTAGCAACAAAAAATGTAATATTAAGAAGCACATACACTTTCTCAAACATCTACACAGAAACATTCACGCACACCTATTCATGCATGTATGTTTGTACAAAAAAAAGGGTGAAAACAAAGAAGGTAAAACCAATTCTAAAATAACTTTATTAAGAAAATATAAAATACCTTTTTCCGTTGATGACTATATACACGCTCTTAGGATTTCAGATCTTTAGTATTGTTAAACTGTTGATGCTTCCTGGGTGATTTTGTAGTTGACAAATGAACAACCAAATTGTGTTTAACAATGATTTATATATATACAATATTCATATCTCCTTTATTTTTTGTAAGTTGTGCATTAAAGCTTATCACAAATACTGGGAAACCATATCTGTTTTAAAGATTGTCCCTTTAAGTTGCTTAACTATTAATTTTGTATGAATTACAATATGTAACCCTAATACAAGTTCTTTGGAATATGATTCTATTAGAGCAAAAATATAACATAAATTCTTTAAAAAATAAAGCTTAAACAATGACATACTATTACATCTGATTCATTTCTTTAATGAATAGTGGACAGTTGTAACTAAATTATACTGAATACCAATATCATTTTCCAAATTAGAATAACTTCACCTGAAAGATCTAGTTAAAAATACAAACTTTTTGGCTATATTGATAATACAAGCCAAAAGAAGTTTGTTTCTGTTAAATATCCTTGTATCATTTATTTTCATATTTAAAGGTCAAATAAGGTAAGGTAAGGATGTCTTTGAAGTTGACTATTAACACCTCCATCATTGAGGTGAAGATAGAGGGTCACATAACTGAAGTTGTTTATCAAAAAAACAGACAGAGAACTGATCACGTCCTATTAGAGCAACTCGTAAACCTGAAGGATGCCATCTGTGGAAAAGATTTATACTGTAAAAAATTAACTGCCCAACTATGTCTTCATTATTTGTTCATATTTATAACAGTATCATAACCTAGAAACTGTATAAATGGCTACATTACCTAAGTGAAGTAATTTGTAAAGTGGGAGCTCCTGGTACAGCAACTGTTAGACAGCCAAAGGGGGACCAAAAGTATACATGGCTGTTCCCAGTACAAAGTGCCAGACGAGGATGTTGCGAGTCCCAAGCCATGTCTTGAAAAAATGAGGTTTATTTTTTATTTTGTTAAAAAAAAAAAAAAAAAAAAATATGTAAGAATACCATGTAGCTATAAACTAACATAACTTTTACTTTCCTTTTCCTTATAGCTCTCCAACTTGTACATTAAACCTTTATAGATCATGTGCATGGATCTTTTCACTACTCCATGACATGAGTTAAACATCTGTATACACATGATTTTCACTTTTTCATTTAATGTGCCTTTCATTTTGTGCTATCCTGAATCTATATTCCTGTATCTACTTATCTAAGGTGATCTTACTACATGCTTGCCTTGATTAAGTATACCTTATTGGTTAATAAGAATATCAGGATATGGAAAGCTCAAAACAGGAAGCATTCATATATATACAAGAAACTTATAAACAACTAGTATCCCAGAAATTAACTAAAAGAAATTATCACAGCATATTGAAGTTATAGTGTCCACAACCCTTTCCTGTATCATTTGTTTCTATCAGCATGCTTAAAATCGAACAAATCCTGTTTTTATATATTCATATTTTCTGTCTTCAAAGAATAGAGCTAAAACTAAGAAGAAGAAAGAAAACATACCCTTTATGGGATTTGCATGTACAAGTATAGCCTTTAAAGCTAACTTGGGTATGCTCCAAATCCATACGGTAGCCGGCATATTATCATTCCGTGTTGCTAGGTATCTATTATCACTACTGAAAAGGAGTGTCCCAACACCTATGCGTGGGTTTGCCTGTTTCCCAGGCTCTACTGTTATAGATGCAAGACTGACTGGTCTAGATTCTTCTTCCTCATCTGTAAAATGAAAGGAGATTTTATATTAGGCATTTCTTGTTTCTTTTTACTTTTTGCATAACAGTAATGGTGCTTTAGGGACTACTAACTAGAGAACAGTTAAATTTGTTGAAAAACAAATCACTGTTTTCAATATATAAATTAGGTAATATTTAAAAACAGCAAACATTACCAAGTAAAAGTTCAGGAACTGTAATTAATATGTCATTAAATAAAAAACAAACAAACAAATGTTACCAATTTCTGAGCCTGACATCAATATATGAAAATATTGAATGCAGTGTAAAATGAACGTAAACTTACATGTGGTTTCGAGAACTAGTGGAAGACCTTGAACTGAGGCTAAGGTTGCTGGATAACCTGTTAATGGTTTTTCAACTTCCTTGTATATGACACAGTTTTCTGAGTCAATAGTTGAACTATGAGAGAATTCAGAAATTATGCGCCATGTGATGTGGTTCATTAGTCTCACCTGAAATAGTACAGATTTACAAAGTCAAAGTGAAAATTTAGTGGACATAATGAATATAGTACATATATTTAATACAATCTGAGAACTACCAAAACATTAATACAGTATCCTATTTTCAAATGAAATGTTCTGTAAGTAAAGACAAATATAAAAATACCTTCTGATCATAACTTCCTATTGCAAGGAACTGCCCAGAAGGAGACCATGCAATGCTTTTAATCCCAAGTGACCACTGATAAGCAGAGTAATTTGCAAGACACTGTCCACTTAGAGAGTAGATAAGGACTTTGTATTCTAAAGGTGACTCCCATACCACAAGCACTGAGCTGTCATTTGCCCATTGCAGGCCAGCAATATCTCTTGTTGCTAATTCAAAATGCTGAAAGGATTAAGTAAGTTCTCATTAAAGGTCAAAGACATAATTATCATTCATCTATAATTTGATCACACACAGCTGTAGATAAATGCAATAATACAAATGCATATTGACAAGAAAATAAACATAAAAAACAATTGAGCAGGATTTTCTCCCAGGTAGATATTACCTTTACTAACTGCCATGATTTTGTTTCAAGCACTGACAGATAGTCCTTGCAGTCTTGCCTTTCAGCCACAGCCAGGTACTCCTTGTCTTGACTAAACTGAAGTCCTCCTGGTATATTCTTGGGGTTTTTTATATAGGACACAGACTTGCTGACTAGTGACCAAACTGTGATCCTAAGCTGTTGTGGGCATAAAATTGTGTATGCAGTAAATGGTATGTAAAAATTATATCCATATTATTTATTTAAGGAAACGCTTACAAAATGAGGTCCATTACAAATATCAGATTCTATTTTATACATTCATCTTATGAAGAGGTTTTATTATGTTATCTAAGCTGTCTGCTTCCTGTACTGTAAGAAATTATCTTGAAGTAATGGAATAAAAAGTATTTTTCTTTAATATATATTAACTTGACTGTAATAAAAAAGAAGTATAACAAAGAAGAATTTACATGGAATTCTGCTGTCGTCAATATATGCCGACTGTCAGGGGCCCAATTAACTTTGATGAGGCCAGCTGATCCCTCATCAACCTTGCATCTCCAATCAGGATCTTCTATGGACCAAACTTCTACTATGTTACGTTTATAATTTGCTGTTAATACATAGTTTGAATCTGGTGACCATTCAATAACCTGTAAGTAAATGCATATTTAGTTTTCCTAAAATATATAAATATTTTAGCAACTGCAAATACACAGCAAGATTTATCTGTAACATCTTATCAAAACTTCTTTATAATATACAATATCTGTTACTACAAAATGGTATTCATGATTCCCAAACTAGAACTAATCTATTTATACCCAATTACATCTCTATTAATTACATTGAATCATCTTAAAAGCAGACAAATACCTGAATTGCATCAGTGCAGTTATAAGTCACTAAAATTTGTAGGGAAGAAGAATCCCTGATTTCAAGCCTGGCAGTTATGGGAACAGCACAAAAACGTCCATTGGGTGACCAAGACAGCAGGCCCCCACTTGTTCTTAAGACCTCTGCAAAGTTCATCTCTCCTGTTGATAAAAGGAATAATTTTAGTTTAGGCTTATATTAATTACTTCATATATAGCAGTGCTCTTCACCCTTTCTACAGACCCCAAGAGAGCCACTGGGGGTCTGTGAAATGGTTTCTAACTCATTTTTAAAATAACTAATCTAACAAGTTTCATTAACAATAAATGCATATTGTATATCCAAAAGGTTTAGACATGTCTGAACAATTAAATCATAAGTACCTACTATCCAGCATGTCACACTGGGTATGTCCTACAAAGGTTAATGCCTATACCCTAGGGCAAGGAGGGCCTTATTATATTAACTGAAACATGGGGTCTGCAGAGGTTTTAAAAGATTGAGAACCAGCGACATGCAGTACTTCAAAAATCTCATTACAAACCACTTTTCTATTAAAAAAGAACTTGTTCATTACAAGGTTACATATATCAGTTAGTGTTATCCAACTTTTACGGTACTATGTTCCCTTTGGTAAACCCTATCCTTGCATCAAATGTTCCATATAATATGTACAGAAATTCTATAGATGGGTTGTTTACAATTACCAGTGACTTGTTCATTATGAATATGTATGTAGTGTCCTCTAATATATGTTACTGTTTGGCAAATTTCCATCAGCCACACCCATGTTCTCCTAATCCAATGACATAATTGCATTTCCTACCTATATCTTCTTGTGAATGATATGTAGTGAGTTTGAGGTAGTAATTCTGTTGCTATAATGTATATTTCATCCAGCCAAACCTCCCAATTTCACTCTTCACACACCATTCTAATATATATCACAGACTTGCATCCTGGTATATCATGATTTTTTAACATTTTATATTTATAAATATATCTAAATTTACATTTTGGTTGATATTTATGGTATGGATGCAGTAGGCTAGGACAAGCTGCAGATAATAATCTCGTGGAAGAAAAAAAGTTGCAGTTGGTGGTACATGAAAATAATCTGCAGACACAACAGTAATTCCACAAATAAAGGGGAATAAATGTGGAAAGCACTACTCACAGCTGAAGTCCAATTGGTGCTCTACCTTCCCATGCATACCAAGATGAAAACAATGTTTGCTGAGGAGTATATCTCCATCAATATGATCAGTCACAGCAACTTAAATTGTTGAATGAATTTTAGGATGTGGACATGAGAATTTAGTTTTGGGCGAGTGTGGCCATAATATAAAGAATTACCAAAATTTTATTGTTTCATAAGTTATGTTTTATTTACAAATTCACAGTAACCTTTCCCATTTTCATTCATACTCGAGGATTAGCTGTAATGACTTTCTCAAATTTGCACTATACTGTTACTCACTGTATTTGAGA
The DNA here is from genome assembly GCF_019202785.1 of Penaeus chinensis. Lineage (NCBI taxonomy): Eukaryota > Metazoa > Arthropoda > Malacostraca > Decapoda > Penaeidae > Penaeus > Penaeus chinensis. The sequence goes on along the minus strand of NC_061852.1, from coordinate 27,988,184 downwards.
TATAACAATGAGATATGCATTTTCTGGTGTGCTACACTGAGTTTTTTTAAATGCCTGCACTCAAAATTTACCTTAGTGAAACCTGAAAAATGATGCCTTCTTAACAGTTGGAGTGACAGACAATCTGGAGGTTTTGTGATTCTTAGGGGTCAAGGAACATATCTAAGCTCTACCTTCCCATTGTCCTACCTTATCCTGTATAAAATCACAATTTTTTATCACACTATAACATGAATTTTTAGCAGCAGTGTTTAGCAAGGTGGCCTAGACAACACCAATTCTGACAGGGTGGAAACGGATATGGTAGGACAGGGAGGGATTCTCCTCCAATATAAACATGAAGGTGAAGGTCCTGTTTATGGACAGTAATCTTGGCAATATTGGTTGAAGACTTACAGTGGCCTCTAAGAGGAAAGGCGTAGATTGTACTGATACAGCATCATAGTCCAAGAGACAGGAAATGGATATGGTAGGACAGGGAGGGATTCTCCTCCAATATAAACATGAAGGTGAAGGTCATGTTTACGGACAGTAATCTTGGCAATATTGGTTGAAGACTTACAGTGGCCTCTAAGAGGAGAGGCGTAGATTGTACTGATACAGCATCATAGTCCAAGAGACAGGCGAGTAAGTCTTCTCCACAATCTGACCAATCCTTTTCACAGATAGGGCAGATTGTTGGGGAGATAGAGACAGTTCTGCTACAAGTATTGAGGGAGGGATGAGGCAAGGCAGGAATGGTTTTGCCAGTGAAATCAGTCAGGGTTGATAATGCCTTAGCCGGGGATTCAGACGCAACTGTGACAAGATGGGAACAATCAGGGTAGCTGCAGATGGAAACTTTCCCTTTCTTGTTTTTGGAGGCATTGTTTGAAGAGGAGAGTGCTGTCAGAATAAGAGGCTGTAGCGGGGATCACAAAAAAATTATCCCATTTGGCTGGGCTAAACAGAATAATCAAAAGATTTGTAGAGGTGGGGCAGTAGAAGGACGGGGCCTTGTGGCACTGAGTGAAGAAGTACTGTGAAGAGATGGATAATAAGGCTGCAGAGTAATAATAAGGGAGGAGGAGTTTGTAGGTGTAGGTGGGAGAGGAGAAATGTTTCCTGGAGTAATGAGTAATGACCTGGTTGGTTGATCTGGACTGGACGAGCTGATAGCAAATGTCGAGGAGGGGGTAGGAGCAGTGTTTAGAATCATGGTCAAAGGAATCCCTGTGGTTGTGAAACTGTAGGAATTAAAATCAGTGGGCTAGTTGATAAAGGCAAGCCTCATTGCCCCTAATAGGGATACAAAATCTTCATTACTGGCTATGGTAATCCTGGAGTATATTGAGGAGGGAAATGGTCCACCCCACAGGATCCTCTTGAGGGGTAAGAGCTAGACAGCTAAACAGAGGAATACTGTGCCCATGGCTTCCCTAGGTCATTCAAGACTGGCACAAAGTTAGCCTTTCATCCTTTTCAACACCTTATGAAGTGGAAAGAAGAAAAGGAAAAGGAGAGGGGTTGAGGGTTGAGGCTCAGGGTAAAGGTGATCCCTGGCATTGGGCCTCAGTCTCCATCTCTTTAGCAACCCTACGGCAACAATAGGCAAGGAATTGGGGGTGGGGGGAAGTACAAAGTTTATACCAAAATTTTCCTAACCCAGATCACTGTTTTTTTCCTATCAGCTCCTAGACTTATTCTCTTTGATACATTTGTCATGACCTATTTTCTTCATTTCTGACATTATCTTTTGTTTACACAGAGTATTTCAAGTATTAGTGAGTATATTTTTTCTCTTTGTTTATTATAGTACCATAACATTTTCCGGTAAATGTATTCCAAAATAATAGGTGTTACTTCTCCCTCTTACCTCTTCTTCTCTCATTCCTCTTCAGATCTGAATTATTATCTACTTTATTTATATCGTAAACATTATTGTTTTCAGTATAATAATTTTCGATGTCATTATCATCATAATCATCACATGATTTTCTTATTATTAACTTGCAAAGGTAATACCGCAGATGAAATGCGTCTTATTTTTGGTCTTTCTGTTCAGTACACCCAAATTTACCTTGTACTGCATGACTGTAGGAATCTGAATAAATACCTTAACTTGTTGTAACGGTTTACTGCGACAGTATTCTTAGTCCAATATGTTATCTGAAAATAATCATAACAAACTATTCCTCAAGTTCAATACATGCGAGTAAAGCTGTTTAGTTTTACTTGCATTTGCTCACTCTTTGTTATTATATAACACCTATCTGGCTGACATATGCTTAAGCAAACATACATCTAAATTAACTGACAAATAAGGTACTTACGTAATTAATAATTCCAACTGTACAAAAATAAAGTCACCGACATTGTCCTTTGTTTGTTTACATCGTATCGTTCTTTTATGTCTTAACAATCTACATGGTTGACTGTCGTCTTGTACACCATTAAAAATATCCCTTACACACAGTCTTCATGAATAATATGAATATTGATATTTCTGTGTCGAAAGAAAGCCCGGGATGGATTATCGTTTGTGGTTAACAAAGCAAATAAACTAAAAAATCTAAAAAGACGACCGCGGGGGTGAGGGGGCGAGGGAGGGTCAGCTGGCTCAGTTGTGTTGTGGTGGTGAGGGGAAGAGCAGCACGATCGGTTTTGATCGGGATTACATGCATTTTCGGATTTATCTAGTGGTTAGCATTAAGGATTTACGTAGTAGGAGATATCCACAGTCCCATATTCCGTCCTAAAGGTAAGTTGATTGGGCGATATCCCACACTGACTAAATGTTTTGACTGAGAGTAAGAGGGGCCTGGATAGGCACTTAAAGAAGTTGTCTTGTAAAATTTCATTGGAATTTATCTGTTACATAGATACTACAGTTTCA
>NC_061852.1:27972809-27980309 GCF_019202785.1 Penaeus chinensis | reverse complement strand
CAGAGGTGTTTTGCTGTGTCTGACGGAGCAGCGTTGTGTTTGCGGCTCTCCCTGGAGGCGTTGGTCGTCGAACCGGGAGACAAAGCTGGACTACTGAGCTTGAAATACTTTCCTCGAGGAAGTGCTCAAAGGGCACAAATCTCTTTCGTCAGTTTTTATCCGCCCCATCAACCTTTTCTACTGTTATAATCTTCCTTAATCCACAACAATCTACCCACTTCAGCTTTTTAAGTAAACCACAAAAATCTAGTCATTTACAACATCTAGTCTTAATCTGCCCTCATCTGCTCCAAAATCTCGTAATACTCTACCGCCATCGGCCTTAACTTCCCACAAACATCCACACGTTACCATAGATTACTTTTAATATACTCTTAATTTACCCCCAATATCTAATCGTGTCCCTCGGGTCGGCACCAAAATCCTATTAACTGGTCCATATTTTCATTAATATCCGCCAGTAAGTTTTTGCGTAATTCTTTTCATTTACGAATTTATCACTGCCAAAAAAATAGATATCTGCTCATCTATCCTGGATCACCACCACAATCCACTCACTTCGCCATGGGCAATCCAGTCATTAATCATTAGCTTTTAGGAGTAACCAGTCAGCCCCCCCCCCCCCCCCCACACACACACTTGGCAAAGGTAACAGAATCATGTTGGTTGTTATAATATTCTAAAGGGGCCAACAGGACGATCCCATGGAAAGTCGAGGGCCCCATATTTATCTTAAAGGAATTTCTGTAAGACGGGCGCTGCAAAACTGATTCAAAGTAAATACAACCCAAAGATTAAGGGTCATAACGTTGTTTATTGAGTAAACTGTACACCCTTGATTTTCATAGGACCCGAGATAACTATCAAAATTGATATTTCTGAAGGCATTACGGTCTGTCTCTTCGGATTATCAACATATTGCGCAGTTTGTGCAGCTTCCTGAGATTTCCTTCTTGAAATATTTGGGAAATCGTTTCCAAGTGATAGTGAAATACACTAGTTTTTTATTACTAGAAAACAATTATTAAGATATTTTTCTAATAAACTATAAAAAAAACTATAGTAAAATTCACCATATAAATGTTATTTCGTTTACTGCCTTTAGCATAATTAAGAATCAAGAGGAAGTCAAAATAGGGGCAACGAGTATATTGTTGAGCAGGTTTGTAGTAGCACAAGTACTGACTGCATAATGCCCAGAAAAAAAAAAAAAAATATTGGAAGCCTTGTCAAAGGCTCCGAGCGTCTTATTTGATTATCCGCCGTAATCTGTAGGATTTTTAAAATTAGTGTCTATTTTATGAATAGACACTTTTGACAAAGCTGATAAATATTATTTGATCTTGAAATCCGTTTTCATTTATGCAAGAACCAAAGTACAAATCGTTACTTTCTCAGACTCTTATACCAAGAGAAACATATTCTAATATTTTGCCTGCTTTTACCGAATGATTTAAGGCATTTTGAATATCCAGTTCTCGACAACAGGATATCCCCGAAAACTAAAATAAAGGATGCTGTTTCTTTTCTGCAAGTACTATCACATGCAGCAGCAGACTTATTGAATAGCTATGTTTTGAATGCCAGAAGTCTTTATTCTTTTATGCACGTGGCTAAAAAAAATGTATATTCCTAAGTAGTTACAACGTTCAGGACACCATGAAGATATAATATAATATAAGATATAATTTAGCTGAATATGATTTTTCCCGCGTCAGTGAGAAACCTGAACTTAAACCACAGCACCTTTACCAACACTTACCGCGTTTTACCAGCAGATATTTTTTTTTTTTTTTCTTCCGGTGACAGAAATATTCACGGTGCATAAAGGATACATTCAGGTCCGCTGGCTGGAAGGTCGTGGGAGCACAATCAAGGTCGTCACAGAGCGCCCCGCACCTAATCTTCCGCCTGCGGTGATGAGTTGCCGCAGAATTGGTGTTGATGGTTGCCAGGGGAAGAGATGAGAGACGGAGGGGAGGGAGCGAGTGTGACCCGAGTTTTTAGTAGGCGAGAGAGGGAGGGAGGGAGAGTGGAGAGTGGAGAGAAGAGGAAGAGCGAGGTTGGAAATATAGGGGAGATAAGAGGAGGGGGAGAATGGGATGGGGCGCAAATCCGCGTTGGATTCCGGTAAAATGCCAAAATCAGGGTGGAGACAGAACGGATATTAGTAGTAGAAGAACACACGGTTTTTATAAGCGCGTGGATAGGGGAAAGATCTCTATAAAATTGCTTGACATTAAAGATGAGTTTACAACATTTAGATAAGGGTATATTAAAGGGAGGGGTTGAAATGAAATTGATAGGTGAATGAGAGAGAGAGAGAGAGAGTGAGTGAGTGAGTGAGTGAGTGAGTGAGTGAGTGAGTGAGTGAGTGAGTGAGTGAGTGAGTGATTGTGCGCACGCGTCTACACACACACACACGCAGGCAGGCAGGCAGCAGGCAGGCAGGCAGGCAGGCAGGCAGGCAGGCAGGCAGGCAGGCAGGCAGGCAGGCAGGCAGGCAGGCAGGCAGGCAGGCAGGCAGGCAGGCAGGCAGGCAGGCAGAAGGGGGGAGGGTGCTAATCTGAAGCGGGACAAATCATAAAAAGAATGTAGGCAGACGTGCAAATAAAAAAACTGCTGAAAGAACGGTGTTGAGCGTAAAAAGAGAAATGTGCGGGGCACCAGAGGGAAGGCATGGCCAGCGAGAGTGAAATACCAAAGGAAGGGGGCTTAAATTACAGTGGAAAAGCCTGGCTGAGGGAAAGCTTTAAGGGAGAGGGGATACACTGATGGCTGAGGGGGAGTCATGATAGCGTGGTGGGAATGCTGCGAAGGTGACTGGAGCCGCAATGGTGTATGAGGGGGAAGGTTTCGGTGTAAGACGAGGGAAGCCGCTAAGACACGGAGAAAATTTAGGTGGGAGAAATATATAGCGCGGTGTCAGGGGTCCTCCGAGCGAATGAGGACTTTTGGATGGCGAGGGGAGTTGCTGTGTTGTGCAGCTGCAATGTTCAAGGTTAGGGGAACCATTAAAACACGGTGACTGCTTTTATAAGGTGAGGGGAGTTACTGAGAGATTTGTGTAAAGACACGGGAACCAGTTTTGTAGGAAGAGTGCATGGTTAGAGGTTGTGTCGCCTGGAAAGAACTTTCACAGGGTTAAGAGGAACCAATACAAATTTAAACATCTGCAAGAAAGGCATTATGAAAAGCATTTTATATATATCATAATAACGTAACGTAAAAAAAATATGGACATCAGCTTTAAGGCTGAGACTGAAAAGAAATGTAAGCAGCTTGAAAATTAAGCCATCGTAAGATTCGGGTGATGTAAAGGTACCTTGAAAGATGCACTTGGTGGAAATCTGGAAAGGATTAGGTGGAAAGGCAGGGGCGGGGGCGGTAACGCAGGAGAAATCTTTGACGGTGTTAAGGAGTGAGGGACCCTCAGATAGGTGAGGGGACACTCGTGAGGTGAAGGAGGATTTTTTGAAAGTGAGAGACGCTAAGAGAGGTTGTGAGAGCATGGAGTGTTTTTCTCTGGTATTTTTAATGTTGTAAATTGTCGTTTCATTTCTCTTGTTTATATTGGGTGGCATTTCTTTCGTTGTAGTAAGCTGGGGGATAAAGTTTTTAGAGCAAGAAATTCAGAGATTTTCTGTGGCAGACCTTTTACAAATTCTGGGCGGCCTTTATATTATTGTTGCCCGCAAGGTATTCCTGCCATTAAAAGTATATCCCGGAAAAATCAAATAGTAGGACATGAAATAAATTCATTAGCGATGCATTGTGCGGCGATCCGTGCAGTCTGTTTACCGAATGTTTTCTGGTCCTGGTAAAGGGATTAATCAAAAGGTCCTGGAGAGCTAGGAGCCAGTTCAGGTAATGAGAAACGCACACACCAGATTGCCATGATCCAGCGGCGAGAGCCCCAAGTGGTATTAAATAAAGAAGTTTGAAGTGATTCCGTTGAGCGGTGCAGATATACACTCTGACATCCGCAAAAAAACGAGCGCTTGCCGAGAGCATTGGAAACGCGAGGGCTGGGACATGTTAGACATTTACGGCCAGTCGCCTGTAAACCTCCATGACCTTCGGCCCTCCTCTCCCCTCGCCTCCCCTCGCGGCAGACCCTGGACCCAGGCGACGGTGACGTACACTGGGAGGGCGAGCTCTCGGAGCAACGGCCCTCTTGGATGCCGTGGTTAAATCTTCACGTGGTTTAGTGGACGCCGTAACGAGGAGCCATAGATCCACCGCGGCTCACCAGGGCAGTTGCCACGCCTCTCGGCCCCTCCTCCCCCTCGCCCTTTCCTCCCCCACCTTCCTATTCTCCCCTGTCGTCTGAGTCATCCTGTACACGCGCTCACAAATACACACGTGCAGTAGAAATGCTCAACCGCACGGAAAAGAACGTAAACGTAGACAAACGCCCCTTTATATATGATAATATATTTTTTTTTATAGTATTTAATTATAATCACACACACACACACACACACACACACACACACACACACACACACACACACACACACACACACACACACACACACACACACACACACACACACACACACACACACACACACACACACACACACACACACACACACACACACACACACACACACACACACACACACACACACACACACACACAGAGCCAGCTGGTGCGTTCGGTGGGTGGTGTAGGCGGCGCGAGAGAGGCAACACAACTAACTAGAGTGGTGATGAAGACTGAGGTGAGAGGGAGGGGTGTGGGTGTGTGGGGCGAGAGGGAGCGAGGGGATAGAGGGAGTGAGGGGATAGAGGGAGTGAGGGGATAGAAGAGATTGTGTGGTTGAGCCTGGTTATGCCGTGGCGGACGAAGGGGAGGGCGGATTTATGCAAGGTACATAATATCCGCTGCATTTGGTCGAAATGTTGTTTATTTATTTATTTTTAAGGGGGTAAAACTGCTTCTCAAAAAACAGGGGATGACGGTATGATGGTAGTAAACGTTAAAAGATATACGAGGTTATTGTCATGTTGGTCTCTTAGGTTACCTTAAGCTTACTGGTTAGTCAGTACACTTAACGACGAGTCATACCTGACAACGGCCGCAAGAGGAGACTTGTGGCTCCGCAACCTCTTTGAAAGGCCTCCTCCCTCATTCAGGTTATGAGTCCGCTGCCCCGCAACAGCCGCTTGTTTTGCAGATGGATGGGCCGCCTGTGAAGTCACTTAAAACGATCGACCTGTATCTTGTGTTGGGTGTCATGGAAATTATGTCGTCGCCTATTTTTATTGAATGTCACCACGTGCCATTCGACAAAGGGACGAGTTTGCTTTACTAAGTTTTTTTTTTCCCCGAGCGAGCCTTCACGCGGAAAAAGGATGGCAGGTCACGGTCCCGTAGACGCGGCTAGTGATCGATGGCTGCCGTTCACTCAGCCGCTCCAGAACGCCGACCGGGGAGGTTATTTTGGCCTCGATTTATTAGTTAGTTACTTAGTGACGATCACGCGGAAACTTACTGACCGGTTATGATGAAAATTTATGGATGGGTTGACCATGGCTCAGTTGAGTAGACTTTGATGGTGAGTTGATTAAGAGTAGCTTTAGAGTAATGAATGGAATTATAGGTGGATGAGGTTAGGGTATGAGTAAATCTTGAGGTAGGACAGGGTAGATCATGAGTAGATGTGAGGTAGGATTGTAATTGGATAGAATTTGAGGAATATTAAAGTTAATGGGGTTAGAATATTGTGATATATTTTAGAAAATTCTAGGCTTGGAATACGTAGACTTCATAGGTAGTGAGATAAAGGTAGATTCAAACTAGTAAAACTAACGACGGAGGTTTGCATTCTCTGAGTGCGTCATAGTTTAGGCAGTGATGAATTGGCTATGGTGAGAGAGGACCAGTGGCAACCCTGGTTACCTGATTGTCGTCTGGTATTTATATCTTTCACAACGCATATTCGTCCGTGGATGGTGTCACTTTGGGGTCTGCTGCGACGATATACTGCAGCCGTTTGTTAAAAGCAATGTCTTGGGATTTTATTTTCACGTTTGTTTTAAGTCGTCTTGAAAAGGCGTGATGCTAATGTTCGTGGTGCTGCAAGTGATTAGCATATTTAAGGTGTCGAAGGTCAAGTACAGGATAAGGGCGAGGCCCCAGGGATGCATCGATGAACCTCGGGAAAGATAAAAGGCGTGGTATTTACATCGCGTTGACGACTAAGTGTAACATATTTAGTACCAGGCTCTTCTAATAGGATCTTAGGGAGCAAGAAAAAATTAAGTTGATGTAAATGATATTCCTCTTACCTCTCCCGGGGCCCACGCCAAGCACACGCCCCGCAATGGCTTATGTAGCAAACTGGTGATTTTATTACGCTAAACCCGGTATGTTCTCAGGTTCTCGTCTGGGACTTTGTACTGTAGAGAAAGGGGGAAGGGATCAGTTCGAGATGGTGCATAATGCAATGCCTCTTGTCACTGTTGGCCAGTGTGGAGAGAGAAGGCAAGGGCGGCGTTGCACAAATTAACGCTCACTCACCTCTAATACCTGTTAATGAATCATAACTTTTCTCCTCTTCCTGTTACACCTTCTCTCCCTACTTCTCCTTCCCCTTCTCCTGTTCTTCCCCCTACCTCATTTGCAGTGACACCTTCTCTTCCTTCTTTTCCCTCCTCCTTTTTCTTGTTTTCTTCCCCCTCTCCTTTTCCGCTATTACATCCCTACTCCTCCTCACCACTCTTCCTCTTCCTCCTTACACCTCTTACTCTCACCTCCTCATCTTTTTCACTCCTCCTCCTCCTCCTCCTCCTCCTCCTCCTCCTCCTCCTCCTCCTCCTCCTCCTCCTCCTCCTCCTCCTCCTCCTCTACTTCCTAATCCTGCTATTCCTCCCACCTTCTCCTCCTCTTCTTCCTCTCTTCTTTCTCTCTTCTTCCTCTTTTCCCCTCCCATGCCATGGATCTGCAAGAGACGCGAACACTGGGCATTTATGAGCCTATTGACGTGAGCCAGACAGGTGGTAGGGTGGATGGGTGGGGAGGGGAGTGGGAGGTGGAGATCAATATCCCTGGACCATGGTAGCTGAGTTATAGAGGAGGTTGTTGTTGTTTTATCTGACGTTGTTGCTCCAGCTAATGTAGCGTGTAATGCTGCATGGCTGCTATTGATTACCTCCCAACTTTACCTTTTCCTCGACCTTCCGTCACTACTAACAGAGAGTTTTGTCTTTCTTTGTGTGTATTTCCTTTTCCGTTATCCAAATCTCCATGACACACATCCTCGCGGGTGTCCCCTCATGCACGCATCAGCTGTTATTCTTCCGTGTTCTGGTTTCCAGCATGAGCCCTCCCCCCCCCTCCTTTCCATTACTTTCATCCATCAAATATTTCTGTCCAACCAACGCAAGCACTTTTCTCCCAGGTGGGTCTCCCTCTCCTACCCGTCTACATGATTTTCCAACGTCCCTCACCTCCTCCCCTCCTCCGCTTTCATCCCAAGGGGAAGTGCT
>NC_061852.1:27962809-27967809 GCF_019202785.1 Penaeus chinensis | reverse complement strand
TTCTCCTCCTCCTCTTCCTCCTCTTCCTCCTCTTCCTCTTCTTCCTCCTCTTCCTCTTCTTCCTCCTCTTCCTCTTCTTCTCCTCCTCCTCCTCCTCCTCCTCCTCCTCCTCCTCCTCCTCCTCCTCCTCCACCTGTACAAACAGGAGGAGGAGGCGGAGGTCTTTCCGATCGTGTAAGCGTTTTAGGCTGCCCCCCCCCCCCCCTCTATCTTTTTTATTGTTCTGTCAATTTTCCGTGTCGCAGACTTTGTGTAAATTTCATTATGCGCAAACTTCATTCGCGGCATGATCGACGAGCCGACGAGCCTTGAGGACCGACTGAGTGATATGCACCTCTCTCTCTCTTTCGCTCTATTTCTTCCCCCCCCTCTCTCTTTCGCTCTCTTCCCCCCCCCCCCGTCTCTCTCTCTCCCCGTCTCTCTCTTTCGCTCTCTTTCTCTTCCCCCCCTCTTTCTTTCGCTCTCTTTTTCTTCTCCCCCCCCTCTCTCTCTTTCGCTCTCTTTCTCTTCCCTCCTCTTTCTCTTTTTCGTTCTCTGTCTCTCCTCCCCTCTCTCTTTCGCTCTCTTTCTCTTCCCTCCTCTCTCTCTCTCTCTCTCTCTCTCTCTCTCTCTCTCTCTCTCTCTCTCTCTCTCTCTCTCTCTCTCTCTCTCTCTCTCTCTCTCTCTCTCTCTCCCTCTCTCTCTCTATCTCTCTCTCTCTCTCTCTCTTCTGTATGTGTGTGTGTCCACATGTGCTAAATTTGCCTTTCTTCTTTGTTTCATTTTTTATTTACACACATTTACCTCTATCTGTCTATCTATCTATATATGTGTGTGTGTATACACATATACATATATATATATATATATATATACATATATACATACAAACAAACATACTTAGGGAAATGCATACACAATACCCACATACGTACCTATATGAAGGAAGTCCTCTGCATGCTGGCGTCAGCCGAGGGCGGGCGCAGGAGGCGCTCCCCCCCGGGCGGAGCGCCGGGTCTGGAACCGGGATGTCGCAGAGCTCGCGGCTGCTGTTCCGCCGTAGAGGAAAATGATGGAAGCGTAAAATAGGATGTTTTGGGCGCCAAGTTAAATATGCAATTTATATGCTGACAGTCATGTCGGATATTACACTATTTTGAATTGTGTGATGGCGGAGGTTTGTTCGCGGGGAATAGGGCTAGTTTTCCATAAAACAGGAGAGGAAGACGAAAACCATCGGGTGGCATTTTGAGAGGGTGAATATGCGTGTGTTTGCTAGTGTTGTTATGGGTGAGTGTGTTCTTGCGTCCTGTGTGTGTGTGTGTGTGTGCTCGCGTGTGCGCACGCCTAGGTACTTATAAATGCATGTGGAAACAGTTGTTTCACACCAAGACAAGTTTCGGAGAAAGGACAATTTCAGAATTTAAAAGAAAACGAAGAAGTTCAAGTACATATAATTCGGATTGTGGAAAACGCAGTGATGCGCACTACAGGGGATTGAGAAATTCCTTGGGCGATCAGTTAGATGAGGAATGGAAATAGAATCTCTGGACTCTTTGAAATGAGCTTCCAACTAAGATTCCATCTAAAGGTAGATTTCCAACTAGAGTTGCGAATTTAAGAGGCGGTGTTTTAGCCAGGATCGTTTGGAATCTGCAGGATGTTAACTGAGGCGGCTTTATCTCCGGCTGCTCAGGCAAATGCACAGAAAGATCCGCGATGAAGGGTTGAACACACATTGTCTAAAAGTGTTCACGCTCTAGTTTGTTCAGTTAATGCGCGCGGCTTCACTTTTCTGTTTGCTTAACAATGCCACTGCTTTTGGGCTGTTTGCCTTCCATTTCATTTTAATCTTTGTGCGATTCTGATCTGTTTTTGAAAATAATTATAATGGGTTTTATTGCGTGACGTAGGTATATTTGCGGATTAATGACTCAGATTGTGCTTTGCATTAATGATTCGGGATTAATGGTCAAATTGATGGCATTATTGCATATACTCAGGGTGTATATATCGACGGAATTCCTCGTTATTTTGTAATAAAGGTGCACATCCCTTTGTCCAATAATCTAACAATTCTCACCTCCCCTGTCATCAGTCTTCACCGCCAAGTGCATCTTCGCCTTGATTTATGGAATGGGGGTGTTGCAGATTTGTTACCTTCCTTATTAGTATGTTTGCCCATTTGCCCCGATGTAATAACCTGATTAAATAGACGGAATTGTTAATGTATTTATTGACATGTTTCGCACTTGATTAGACAACACTATGCGGCAATCCTGACCGCGAATTTATTGGGATCGTCCTTGGGGAAAAAAGAACTAACAATAGACTGAAACACGAGTACGAGCTGTAAAAAAGATGAACAGAAAAACGAAAAAAGGAGAGAAAAAGAAAAAGAAAAAAAGGACTATAAATAAAACCCCGGCGAAAGTAAAGAGTGATAGAGGCTGTTAAGGAAATGTATGGGGCCGTCCGTCAATTAAGGGGGATAGTCAACGCGTGTAAGATGCGCCCCTTTAAAGAAAAAGTTTTAAGAGAGAAACAAAAGGCAGGCGGGGAGAGGGAGAGAGAGAGAGAGAGAGAGAGAGAGAGAGAGAGAGAGAGAGAGAGAGAGAGAGAGAGAGAGAGAGAGAGAGAGAGAGAGGGGGGGGGGGAGGGGGGGGGGGGGGGGGGGAGGGAGGGAGGGAAGGGTGAGGAAGAGAGAAAGATAGTTGGAGTGCTTGGGAGAGATAAGAGTTTGGAAGAGAGTTGGAGAGAGAGAGAGTTGGGAAAAGAGAACAAGAGACAGACAGACAGACAGACGGATTGAAGTAGAAAGAAGTGTCAGTAAGGAAAGAGAAAGAAAGAAAGAAAAAAGATAAAAAGATGAAGCAAGACGGTACACAATGCAAATAACCACACGTGCAACTTTATCTCGTTCCTGCGGCCATGCGGGTTGTTTGGTGAACTCTGTCGCTGATGGATTTTTCTCCCAGTATTTGTGAATCATTTATTTTAAAACCAGCCCTGAAGTCTCGGCTGGCCATTCACAGCCACCACTGTTCTGTCTTGTTTGTTACCACTTATTGAATGTTATATGGGGGGACGGAGTTGTGTTCCCTGGCGTGCTTTTTTGTTTCCCTTTTCTTTTCGTTGTTGAGAAGGGTTCTGGGTCTGCAACTTGATGGGTGTGGATTGCGTATTTATTAAGGTCGTGTTGTTTATCCAAAGCTAAGTGTTTATTTTTTCTAGAAACATTATTGGCGAGCCCATTGCCGATAACGTTTGAGATCATATACCACATGTATATATATATATATATATATATATATATATATATATATATATATATATATAACTCATATGACAGCCCATTTTGCGGCTACATACTTTCCTTAGCGTATGAATCTAGTGAAGTATAAGACCCACAAAAAGGACAGAAATACAAAATCTCGCTTTGAGTAAAATGGTGTATTTTACCTCTATACTGTCTCCTATTTTCTGATTTTGTATTATATTTCTTAAATTTGCAATGTCTCAAGATATATATGATTTTTGCTAGTTCACTTCATATATTGACCCTCGTCCCTGTGTGTACGAATCGACAGGCACAGGCATTTTTGTCACGGAGGGCCGATGTGTGAGGTGAAAGCAGAAGTGGACAGCAGTGCCAAGGGTTGGGAAGGAGCTGGCGAGAGGGGAGAACTTGGCGAGGTTGGGAAGCCTTTGGGTGCGGGCGTGGCGGAGAGAGAGATGGAGAAAAGGGGAAGAGAGAAGGGTCGTGGAAGAGGAGAAGATGGGGACGTGAAATAAGCTTAAAGAATTGTAAATTGTAAATTGTAATAGGTAGGTGGATAGAGGCAAATAGTCAGACAAACAGACAGACAGACAGGGAGGTAGGAGAAAACGAAACAAACAAGGAAAGGAAAGGGGGCGAGGGGCCGGAAGTATGAAAGAAGGGGAGACGTGATGATTAAGGTATAATTACCCTCGTTGGTAACTGCAGCGCCATGGGGTCGTGTTGTCCCGGATTTTTCATTTCTGTGTTGTTGTTGTTGTTCTGTAACCATTTTGTGTTGCTAGATGAGTGTTTGTCTTGTTCGAAACTCAAAAAAAAAAAAAAAAAAAAAGCGAGGGCTTAGCTTTTGAAGTTAGAAAACTGATGTAGATTGAAATGCTGTGTATGTGCAGTGTACCTTGGAAGAAATAATCGATTAAAGGACCTCCAGCTGCGACCTCGGAGAACGGCTGTACTTGCAAGGCTTATTACACGCGTTGGTTTAGTGAGCTTGGATATTCGATTATTACGAAGACCTAGATCTAAAGATATGTTTGTTTCAGACACGTCCGCAAATGACCATGAAATTGGAAAGGTTGATCTTGAGCTGATTTCAGGAGCTCGGCTGAGATGCCTGGTTCAGTCCGGCTTTATTTGATTTCACTCTTTTCTTCTTCATTTTTGGTTCCTGCCTTCTTCCGTCTCCCGACCATCAGACCCCTTCTGTTAGTGTGAGTGCTAACATCTTGAGCTTGCAGTATCTTAAGCTTTACAGTATTGAAGTTTAATGTGATTCTTGATAGTTCTTGTTTTTAGTGTTTGGGAACATTAAGTACAGTATCTTGGCTGTAACCTACTTTGGAATTGGCTAGAAGTCGGCGTAGGATGTTGGCAGCAATTGAAGTAGTTAAACTGGAAACGGAAAGACATTTTTCTATTAGTGCATTTTCCTGTCATAAAGTTGGTTTGTTAGTTGCAGCGTAGATTATGATTTTTTTCTGAACAGGAGAAGGATGAAAAATGGTCGAGGAAAATGAGGAAGACTTGTCACCCTTGTCCCATCGCCGAAGTACTCACGTTGAATGAGCGCGAGGGGAGAGGTAGCGAGACACCGGGAAAATTTGAATTTTCTGGGTCACGTGACTAAAGCAGGTGGAGGGTGTTGTGACGTTTATTGGCCGGGTGTTTGATAGCGACGACGTCGAGAGAGACAGGGGCATCAGGCGCTTCCGGAAATATTTTGTTTTGTTTTAGTTTTTCT